>NC_056747.1:403708113-404003113 GCF_019279795.1 Protopterus annectens | reverse complement strand
CCATATCAGTAATTAAAGCTGTTAGAATATCGGTAGGAAAACTAAAATTAGGAGGAAGAAGGTGCGAGTTATGTCTGTGTTGTCTGTACACTCAGAACGGTGTATACTTAGTGTTGGTGTTGTTGAATCTCAGGGTATATCTTCATCAAACCCAGTCCTTCAAGTTAAACTAGGTAAGTGGCTGGAATCTCAGGGAAGGAAGAGGATAGTCCAGGATGGTACCTTTTAAGGTGTTTAATTACCAGTGTTTTACGCAAACGTTTGTGCTGAGTTGTACGTATTGTTTGGATGAGTTTGCTGCGTTTTTACGTGCTTTGCAGAACAACTATGTAAAATAGATTGTTTCCAGTGTTTCCCAAGTGTCTAAACATGCTTTAAAAAGTGCTTTGGTGGAGGCCAATACTGTTTTTAGAAATGCAGCGACGCCAGCTGTGCTAAGGAGGTATCCTTAGTTGTGCAGTCAAAATTTTTTGACAAGTTAGAAAATGAGTTTGTGAATGCTGTACTTGATGGTGACTGTATGTTGATACAGCAGCTAATCAGATTCTTAGATGCTGGGATGACAGAGGTAAACTGAAATAAGGTGTTATCTTTGATATTTTACATTCCCAGGTTTTCCTTCAGTAGGCAAGATGATTTGTAAGTGGCCCAGCAAACAGAAGTCCCAGACGAACAAAAAACAAGCACCTAAAGGAAATGGCAAGAGAAGAAAACTGTTAAACCTAATGATGGGTTCCTTTTTTAAAAGGATAATCCCCTCCCAACCTATGACTATGCCAAGGCCCGTCACTTGTCATTCCCAAGTTCCCCTATGGGTGCCCCATTGCAGAAGTTACCTTTCATCAAGGGGGCCTGGCCATCAGCAGTTTCTGACAAATTGTTGCTTAACTTCATTGGCAGAGGTTACAGGTGGCAGTGGAAGGGATATCAACCTCCCTTTATGGATTTCTTCCTCATCCACCCAACCAGACTTTATTTCCTCTATATTCCTGAGTGCAGTGAAGGACCCCTGGCTAACTAAATACAGATGTAGGGGTCATAAATCAGTCCCTTTGACAGTGTCCTCAGGTTCAGTATTCTCGCTCTGCAAATAGTGCTTCATCTTCTGCCAGACCACTACTTCACAGTGACCCTTAACTTAAAGAATTTGTATCATCGTATCCCCATTGCTTATAGCTTCAGGAGATATCTAATATTTGTTGTGGCTGATTTGCACTATTAGTTCTCTGCACTGTCCTTTGGGCTGTCCACTGCACATTGAGGATTTATGAAATGCCTTACTCCAGGGGTGGCTCACTGCTGGACTCTTGGCATTCACATTTTTCCTTACTTTTACTACTTGCTGATATGTGCAAAGTCTGCATCCAGGTGTTTGGAATCCGTAGTGAGGGTTTAGACCATACTGTCCCAACTAGGGATTAAGCATAACCTTTAGAAATTGTGTCTGACACCCAAGCAAATACTCTTGTTCTTGGGGTGCTTAATCAACTCAGACAAAAGATTGGCCTTTCTTCATGATGATGGTGATACTTCTCCTCCAGGAGAAACGTCAACTCTGAAAGACAGCTCCTAGGATTGTAGGACTGATGGCATCCATAATTCTCATGGTACCAGAAGCTTGTATCCACATGGGGAAAATTCAGTAGCATGAATGAAAGTTTTGGACCCAGCACCTACATTTCCTGGAATCTCAGTTGTTGGTGCTGCCCTTCATCAGACAAGAGTTACAGTGGTGGAGAACACAATTGAATATATTTAAAAATAACTCTCCCTACTGTCACTAGGGAACATGTCCTCAATGTTCTATTGAAGGGCCCAGACAATATCCCAACCTGCCTTCTAAATGGCATGAAACATGACTTATCAGGCCATTTGAGTCACTGTTTAACCGTAGCCTCGAAACAGGCTTCATGTCTCACAAAACGAGAGCAGCAACAATCATCTCTTTGAACAAAGGGGAGCCAACTACAGACCTGTAAGTCTTACTAGTCTAAGGTTCTGTCTAACAGTTTGTTTCTTCTTTCCTTTGGCCAAGTTCACGTGTCCTTTTGTCTCTCCCTATCCCTTCCCAGTTGGTCCATCATCTGCCAGGGATGTTTCATGGTGTGGAAATCTCCCTCTCCCCCTTCTGTGTTTTCCACAACCTCCTCGGAAACAGCTTTCTTTCTTTCTAGAGGTGCTGTAGGCTCTTCTGGTCCAGGGCACCATTCAGCTTGTGGCCCCTACCCAGGAAGGGAAGGATTTTTGTTTCAGGATGTTCCTGGCCCCCAGGAATGAAGGCACCAGGACCCATTCTGGACCTTTCTCAGCTCACTGCCTTTCTAAAGGTCCCTTCCTTCCAGATGTCCCTTCAAACTTTGTTTCCTCTTCTTCCCCAGGCCTTCTTGGCGTCTCTAGACCTCAAGGATGCCTACCTTCACATCCCCATCCATCCCCTTTTCAGGAAGTGTTTGCATTTCTCTGTTTCTTCCTTGCATTTTTAGTTCTTTGTTTTGCCCTTTGGTCTCTCTACTGCTTCAAGGGTATTCATTAAATGCCTCACTCCTGTCATTGCCTTTTGCCAGGATGAGAGGGATTGAGATCTTTCTTTTTCTAGATGACTTGCTCATCCAGACTTTGTCCCCAAAGTTCTGATTCAGGACCTTAAGTTTACTGTTTGCCTATTACAAAGCCTGTGATTTACCATAAACTTTCAAAAATCAGCCCTATTTTCCCTCTCAGGATCATGTTTTTCTCTGTTGCAGGTTCTAGACCATTTCCATCCTGGCACCCCTGCCTTCTCCCAAGGCCCTCTCTCTGATTTGCCTTTTTCCAAACCATTCTGCTTCTGGTGTCAGTCACTGCTGGGGATTTTCTGAGGGTTCTAGGGTTCATGGCTTCCACCATTCCTGTGCTGCCTCTAGCCATGCTCCATATTAGAGAACTCCAGTGGTTCTTCAAGTCATTGTGGTTTCAACACCATTATCCACTGGATTTCCTAGTTCCATATCTTCCCTGTCTCATATTCAAGCTTCAGTGGTGGATTCATCAGATGTCCTTCTCTTCACATGTTGCAGTATACTGGACTATTGTTTCCTTTTCTTGCTACCCGAATGTCCAGCCAGTGTACAAAAGCTTCATGTCACTGCTAGGTGTATGGGACGTCTGACTTGGATAGGGGAATGTGGGCCATAGAAGTGATATCTGCATGCACCAGATCTCAGAACTTCTCTGCCACCAGTCAAACATCAGCTGTTTCTGCCGTACCGGCCTTCAGATCAAAAAGTTTAAAATAAGCACCCTGTTGAGGATGTTTTGTTTTTTGGGTCACTGCATGCCTGTGTGGGTTCATGTCATCCAGGAAGGAAAAGTGTAAGTGCGGTTGTCAGATCCCCCATAAAGGCGCCCACTAGCTTTGTCTTTTTTGTCTAGGGCCTGCACACGACCACAAGTCCTGCTCCATCTGCCAGGCCTTCGTCCCGAAAACCTTGTGTAGCAGACTGGACTCAGTAAACATATATCTGGAGAATCAGCACCTTAAGTGCTTAGCTTTAGGTATGGTGGGGCCGTCCGGTCAGCCTGTCGAGCCGCCCAAGAAAAAGGCCAAAATTGCTAGGCCTGAATCTGGAGCTGTACCTCCTCCACTTGACGTCTTTCCTGTGGCTAACAGCCTGGAGGAACAATTGGTTACCACTGAAATGGGTACAGTGGGTACTGATGTTGAAGCCACGGAATCCAGAGAGGAAAGCACGTCCTCTGAGGTTTTGCAGATGTCTGCTTCCGACTGTAAAGGGAGAACCTTGGCTTGCACCAGCCACCTGGACATATCCCTCCATTACCTTGCTGGTAATCGACTCCAGGCCTGCCCTGGTTCCGACACCCGCTCAGTCTCCTCTTAAAAAGACGCAGAAAAGGAAGCATGTCACCCCCACCCAGATGAGAGCCAGCCAGATTGGCAGGCTTTTTCACAGAATCTTTTCAATGCCTTTATGGCTGTAAGGCCTGCTATTCCCTTAACATCCCCAGTGGCTCCTCCTGTGATGAGCCCTAGACTTTAGGCCTTATACACTTCCCAAGTTGAAGCTGAGGAATCTTCTGACTGTTCCTCAGAGGATTCCCTTTCTTAGGTCTCCCAATTAGCTTCCCCTCTTGGCTATACCTCCCCAGAGGAAGAATCTGAAGAGACAGATTCCCCAGCTGAGGATCTCACCTTTGGGGAGACCATTGCAAAGATGATGGAGCATTTCAGATGGGATTCCTCTGAGATGACAGAATTTCAGAAAAAAATATTATGAACTTCTTCAGATGGACTCCCCTGCCCCTTCAGCCATGCCACTAGTACTGCCAGCATTTCTGGATGCATTTAGTGCAGCATCCCTCAATTCTGACTCTCAGCCCCCTACACCCCAAAGGCCTGATAGATTCTACAAAGTCCCTGAGGGAGCCAAATTGTCTGTGTCAGTGGATAAGTCATCCAAACTTCTTCCATCCTCTTCCCTCCTTCCTACTGACAAAGACAGCAAGGCCATGGAACGCCTTGGGAAGAAGGTCTACACCTCCTCGACTTTGGCATTCAGGACAATAAATTATCAAACCCACATGTCCATATATGTCCTAGTCCTTTTGGAAAAAGCCACTAAACAATTGAGTGACATCCAAGATTCTCCTGTCAAAGCTCAGTTGATCCAGCCTTATATCCCTATCCTCTCAGGTCACTAGGTGCTCTGTTAGGTGCAACTACAGTACTGTAGAAGCTTCGGCAAGATCAGCTGCATCTACCTCAGTCTTGGGGCGATATTCTTGGCTAAGGTTACAGCCCGTACCTGATGACATCAGGGCAAAGCTGTTGGATGCACCTCTTGATAACTCAGCTCTTTTTAGGACAGAAGTGGCTGAGTTATTCAAGACTGTGCAACAAAAGGGGAAGGAGTTACAAGACCTTAAGCACTTCTTTGTTTCTCGTATCCCCAAATTCCACAGGAATTACCCTTCGAAAACTCAGTTTATCAGAAAGCATTTTGCCCCCACCCCTCCTTCCAGGACCAGGAAAACTGCCAGGAAGCAAACTTACTCCTTCCAGACCTGTCCAGACTCCAGCACAGAAGTCTCAATTTCAAAAGGCTCTCACTGTCTCCCTATGTGGAAAAACATGACAACACACAGGTGGGTCTTATCCATAACAGAGAAGGGTTATTTGATGACCTGGTTTGCTACTCTGTCTTGGAGGGGCATTCCGTAGCCCCCCCCCAAAGAACAGCCCCCTTTCTTTCAAACGGTTCTAGACAACCTCATTGCCCAGGGTACTATTCAATCTGTTCCCCTGACAGAAAAGGGAAAATGATTCTATTCCAGGCTCTTCCTAGTCCCAAGGAAAGATGGCTCCTGGAGACCAATCCTAGATCACTCCCACATTAGACTCTTTCTGCAAGTACCCACCTTTCGAATGCTCACTCTTCAAACCCTTTTCCTTTGCTCTTACCTCAGGGTTCATGGCCACCTTGGACATCAAGGATGCCTACCTACACATTCCCCATAAGGTCCAGTTTCAGGAGATAACTGCAATTCTCTGTAGCCTCCTCACATTTTCAGTTCTCATCCTTGCCCTTCTGGCTTTCTACAGCTCCAAGGGTCTTCCAAGTGCTTGGCACCAGTGGTGGCCTTCTGCAGGACCCAAGGGATTCTAATTTTCCCTTACTTAAGATGACCTGCTTATTCAGGCAGACTGCAAAGAATACCTCCTACTCCATCTACAGATATCTCTCTCTGTCCCCTGCAAACACTGCGATTCAAGATAAATTATCCCAAGTCCAACCTGACCCCCTCTCAGGTCCTTGTTTGTCTGGGGTGCAGGATAGGAACAGATGTCCTGAGGGCCTTGATACCACCTCAAAAGGTGGAAAACTTAAGGCAGTACCTGGTCACTGTCCTTCAGGCCACAGATTTGACTGCCAGGCAGCACCTCAAGCTCCTGGATCACATGGCATCCACCATTCCCATGTTGCCATTGGTGAGGCACCACATGAGGAAGCTACAATGGTACCCAAGGTCCATATGGACTCAGCACTCTCATCCTCCAGAATACAAAATTCCCTTCTTGCCTTGCCTCAAGAAAGAGATTCAATAGTGGTGGTTGAATCAAGTGAATTGCAACCCAGGTCTACCCTTACAGGCCCCACTGCCAGTACAGGAAATGTACATGGATGCCTCGGATCTGGGGTGAGGAGCAGCCATGGGCTCCCTACGAGTCCAGGCTACTTGGCCAGACTCCATCAAACAGGAACATATCAATATTAGAAAGATGAGAGCAATTCTTTTCGCCCTAAAGGCCTTCCAGTTCACACTGGAACAAGGCCCAATGAAATTCTTCACAGACAACACTGTAGTTCTGTGATATGTCAGCAAGCAGGGGGGAGACAAAATCCTACTTGCTATGCAGACTAGCTGTCCAAGTGTGGGAGCTTGCTACAAAACAGTGAGTCACACTTCATGCAGTGTACATCCCTTCAGAACAGACACCTTAAGCAGGTCCATGCCACAGTCCCATGAATGGATGCTCCATAGAGATGCGTTCTTGGACATAGTCCACAAATGGAGTACACCTCAGATAGATCTGTATGCCTCCCCTATGAACAGACAACTTCCATCCTTTTGCAGCAGTCTGCCCAGCCCTCTGGTGAGGGCAACGGACCCCGTTTCAGTCTCCTGGAAGGGCATTTTTCCGCTTCCCACTACTTCAGAAAGACCTACTGAAAATTCAGTAGGACAGACCAAAGATCTTGCTGGTGACCCTCTTTTGGCCAAGACGGCACTGGTTCCCCTCCTTCTGCATTTAGCCAAGGGCAGTCAACACAAGTTACCCCATAGAGTGGACCTTCTCACACAGAACAAGAGATCTCTAATCCATCCCCACTTGTAATGTCTCAACCTCACCCTGTGGGTTTTAGAATTCTGATCCCTTACAGACACCTCTACAATGAGGATGTACTCACAGTCCTGCAGGAGGCCAGGAAACCTAATACTAGGAGATGTTATATATCTAAATGAAAAAGATTCTCCATATGGTGTCTACAAAGGCAGTTGGATCCTTTCCAGGGTGATGTCCCTTTGATACTGTCTTATCTGTGTGAACTTTTGGTTGGCGTACTCCTCCATTATAACTCACCTGGCTGCCATTTCAGCTCGTCTGCCTCTGGACACCCCCCCCCCCCCCTTTGGCTTCCAGATTGCCTGCAAAGTTATTTCTAAAGGGAGTGCTGCATCTCAGGCCCCCCAGGAAATCTACTCCTCCCCCGGGACCTGAATTACATTTTGGAGAAGCTCATGGTAGTTGCTTTTGAACCAGCTTCTAAGACATCTCTGAAACACTCCACATGGAAAACAGTACTCCTAGTGGCCTTGACATCGGTTAGAAGAGTCTCTGAGTTACAGGCTGTCATGGCCATTCCCCCTTTCTTCATTTTCCACAAAGACAGGGTAACCCTTAGGACCAACCCTTCCTTCACGCCCAGGTTGTTCAACAAGCTTTCCTTAAACCAAGCTATTCATCTCCCTACCTTGTTTGCCCATCCTCAGAGTGACAGTGAGAGAGTCTTATATTTCCTTGATGTGCATAAACAGCTTAGGTTCTACTTGGACAAGACCAAGTCTGTCAGAAAATCTGACCAATTGTTTATCTCCTTCCACCACAGGGCCCTGGGGAAAACTGTGACAAAACAGACCATTTCAGCCTGGATTATTTCCAGGGCAATTTCTTTCTGCTGTGCATACCATGAGAAATCTTTGGGGTCCAAAGTTAAAGCACACTCCACTACGGGTATGGCTTCATCAGAAGCTTTCTTTAAGGAATTAGACACTGCCATCATTTTAGAGCCAGCTACATGGACATCTGTCTAAACATTTACCAAGCATTACAAATTGGACCAAATTTCCAAATCCAGGGCTTGATTTGCCAGGGCTCTCCTTCATGGAATTTTAGAGAATAATTCCAAGTCACCACCCTCTACTTCCCAGTGAGCTTTGGCACTCACCCGAGAGTCCAGAATACTGCAACATGCGAATAGAAGGACATAGAATAGTTGTCTAAAATCTAGCTATAACCATAGATGTCCTTCTCTTCCATGTTGCAGTATCCCATGTTCATCGTGTTTCACTGTTGCAGTCATTACACTTGGGTTATCCTGCTGGCAGGCATCCCGTAGTCGGCCCGAGTTCCAAAGTCTTGGTCCGGCGTCTGTTGCTGTCGCCTCTTCCCTGACGTCAGTGCGCCAGGGGTATAAAAGTAGCAACCAACGCCATTTTCTTCAGTCTTTCTTGCCACGCGGTGCCTAAAGCAAAAGCAGTTCGCAAGTGCCGATCGGCCGACTCCTGAGATTTTCAAAATTGAATTTCAAAACCGAAGTCTTCAATAAAGCTAAGTACCCCGTTGGGGAAACTTTTTCTTGCTCCAGATCGATGTCAGTAAAAGTTAATAATTGTATTTCTTGTGGGAAGCAAATACCTCAGAAGGACTTTCACTCTTACTGTATTCCTTGCCTAGGCCCTGACCACGACGTTACTAGTTGTCAGTTTTGTGCTAGATTCAATAAACGCACTATTAAACGTCTGTTTGAGTTTGCCTTACATTATTTTGGACGGAGATTTAATTATATAATGACGTCGGAACAACCAACGACTGGAATGTATAAAAAACGCAAAGACAAAGAAAAAGACAGACATCCGAGGTCCAAAACCGACGGCGAAGCCTCTTCTAGGCCAGTCGCCGGTTCTCAGTGAGGCGCTTTCGCAGCCCCTGACACCCACTACCTCAGAGCCACAGGCCGTAACCGACAGCCACGTGTAGACACCGAAGCCTGTGGAAACTCAAAGTATTGAGCCTACGGAAACTATACCCTCAGATGGGTCTGGAGCCACTGAGCAGGCATCTGCTTCTGAGGGTGTTTTCAGACCTTCACAGCTTACAATTAAAGCTTCTACAGCAGCAAAGTCAAAACACCATTAAAGACAAGGAAACAAGTGCAGCATTCTCCAAAACAGTCATCCATGCCAAAGAAACAGATACTTAAAATGGCCGAAGACCTTATTACTTTAATCAGGGGCTTCCATCCCCCTCCTGACAAAAGGCCTAGGCAAGACACAGATTATGATTCCTCTGATCAGGTTTCCATTTCCTCTGATTCTTCTGATGAGGGCTATTCTCTCCCTCCCTTTGAGGACTCTGATGCTGAAGAGTCCATTCCTTCAGCTCACCGCTTGAGGATTATTCTTTTGGAAAAGCCCTGCACACCATGAGGGAGCATTTCCATTGGGAGAGCCAGGATTACTCAGAATCCAAGAAAAGGCTCAGAGATTTCCTTTTATTGCCTCAGCGCAGGCCCCTGGCTATCCCCCCCTTGTGCTTGATATTGTAGATGATGTTTTTTCTGAATCCAGTCTGTCTCCTGTCTCTTTACACCCCCTGCACCAGTAAAGCCAGACAGGTACTACAGGGTCCCTGACTCTCATAAATTTCTTTACAAAAACCCCGCTGCAGACCCAGAAACTATTTCTCAGGGTCCTAAAGGGGTTAAGGCTTCAACTGCCAAAAATCCTGTCCCCTCAGATAGGGATTCCAGAGCTCTGGACAGATGGGGGAAAAAAGTTTACACTTCTGCTACTTTAGCTGTAAGGGCTTTAAACTGTCAGTTTCACGTGCTTAAATATCAGCAGTACCTCATGTCATTGTTAAAGCAGAAAACGGTTACAAATATAGAAAGTCCTGACAGTAAAGAAATGCAGGATTTATTGCATGCAGTTGAACAAGTGGGAAAGCATACTCTGCAATGTGGTTTTGATTCATTAGAGGCTTCTTGTAGAGCCGCAGTTACAGGCTCTTGTTATTCGAAGACATGCTTGGGTTGAAAGAACAAAGTTTACCTGACCATGTTAAAGTAAAATTATTGGATGCTCCATTACAGCATGATACTTTGTTTGGTGTTAAGGCAGAAGAGGTGTTAAAGAAAATGGAGGATAAAGCAAAGTCAATGCAAACGGTGAAAGATTTCTTACAGGTTCAACCACCTAGATTTTGCAGAAACTGCCCTTCAAAAAATTGGTCCTTTCCGGTGTCAGACAGGCCATAAAGAGGCAGATACAGACGGCCAAGAGGCAGATCTCAGCCCCAAGGCTCCTACAGACCTAAACAATCGGGTGCTTCAGCCCCCAAAGGAGGAGAAGACAAATCACAACCTTATAGGAAACGGTCACAATGACTTCCCTCTGCAAATGCCAAGCTCTTACCAGTTGACAGCACCCCTAGGGGGCAAGCTAGCACTTTTCTTAAAAAATTGGTACATGATCACCCAAGACCAATGGGTGCTGAATATTGTTTCTCAGGGGTACAGATTCCACTTCCACACGCTTCCAAAACCAAAAGGTATGCCAAACCTGCCACAAACCAATGGGTAGAGCCACAAAAACAGATTGTGGCTCTTATGGATATAGGAGCTATTCAAAAAGTTCCACAAGAAGAACAGGGGCAAGGATTTTACTCAAGACTTTTCTTAGTTCCCAGAAAAGACAAAGCCTGGAGACCAGTACTGGACCTGTCAATCCTAAATACTTTCCTGGACGTTCCAAAATTCAAAATGTTAACACTACAACAACTTCTGCCCATGCTGGGCAAGGAGGCTTGGCTAGTAACTTTGGACCTCAAGGAGGCATACCTGCACATCCCAATCAGACAGTCGTGCAAAAGATACCTCAGCTTTATAGCAGGCTCAATGCATTACCAATTTTCTGCACTGCCCTTTGGCTTATCTACTGCACCCAGGGTCTTCACAAAATGCCTGGCACCAGTAATTGCATTTTGCAGACAAAAAGGAATTCAAATATATCCCTACTTGGACGACTGCCTTATTCAAGCAGAGAGCAAAGACATTCTTCTAAAGTACCTGGCGTTTGTAAAAAGATTGCTAATTTGCCTAGGGTACACAGTAAACGAAAAGAAATCAAAACTAGTGCCCTATCAAGAGATAATATTCCTGGGTGCAAGCTTAAATACAACTGCCCAGATGACTTATCTCACGCCAGACAAACAAAAGCAACTGACTCATTACTTTCAAATGATGGCAACAAAGACCCAGCTCCCTGCAAGAAAAATTCTGCAGGCCCTGGGTTTCATGGCATCCTGCATTCTACTAATTCCATATGCAAAACTGCAGTGGTATCTAAAAAGTGTTTGGACTCAGCATTGTCACAGCCTAGAGATGGTCATAACCTTGATTCCCTGCCTACAACAGGAGTTTCGATGGTAGTCTCAGGCCTGTCGCCACAACAAGGGACAGCCTTTCACCTTACCTACAGCCAGGCAGACACTAACAACGGATGCACTGGATTTTGCCTGGGGAGCACATATGGCAGGAAAATGTATTCAGGGCACGTGGCCCAAGGAACAAATGCATCTTCACATCAATGAAAAAGAGATGCTAGCTGTACAGAATGCCCTGACAGCCTTCAAGGACATAATATATCCAGGACAACTATTAATAAAGACGGACAATACCACAGTTATGTGGTACATAAACAAGCAAGGGGGCACACATTCCTCCCCCCTATGCAGACAAGCCATGACTTTGTGGAACACAGCACTGACTTACCAGGTACATCTGCAAGCACAATTCCTGCCAGGAACAAAATATACACTGGCAGATGAACTAAGCAGAAATCTAATGGATCCTTACGAATGGAAGCTAAATCCGCAAATGTTCAACATGATAATAAGGAAATGGGGATGCCCAGACATAGATCTTTTTGCCTCCCCTCACAATTACCAAATACAGAAATTTTGCACAAGGACTTATCACTCTCAGGCATGGAAAGTGGGTGCTCTATCATTCAGCTGTAAAGACCTGACAGTCTATGCCTTCCCTCCAATGCGTCTTCTCACCAAGGTGCTCCTAAAGGTCAGACAAGAGAGACCAAAAATGATCCTGATTGCACCAGACTGGCCTCGCCAACACTGGTACCCAATCCTAAAGAGCTTGTCCCAAGGTCCACCTTGGCCTCTACCTCAAATCCCTCATCTTCTGACACAACAAAACAATCAGATTCTGCACAGTCAACTCAGAACCTTAAACCTGGCAGCATGGCAGATAATGTAGCCACTCAGACTGCACCTCTCTCTAAAGCTGTTATGGATGTTATTTTGGAAGCCAGGAGGCCCAGCACTAGGAAATCTTATGCAGAAAAATGGAAGAGATTCTGTGCTTGGAACCAGGCACAAGGGCTCAATCCACTTGTCCCTAATATACCTCAGATTTTGCAATACCTAACTGAGATGTTGGACAAAGGCCTATCTTTTTCATCCATCAAAATCCATGCCTCTGCCATTTCAGTGCAGTACGATACAGATCCTCCTATTTTTTCACATCTTCTACTACGACAATACCTTAGAGGGGCAAAAAATATAAGACCCCCTAGGAGAGCACCAGTACCTACTTGGGACCTCAACTTTGTTTTAGAAAAAATAACACTACCTCCATTCGAACCAGCCAGCACAGCTGATCTAAAATTCTTGTCATGGAAAACTGCTCTGCTCCTAGCAATAACTTCAGCAAGAAGAGTCTCAGAGTTACAGGCATTGATGGCTGTGGAACCTTTCCTCATTTTTCATCAGGACAGGGTTTCTCTTAGGATAAACCCAACATTCATGCCAAAAGTGGTCTCCAATGTGGCCTTAAACCAAACCATTCATTTACCTACTTTTTACCCAAATCCACAGAATAAAGGGGAAAGACTTCTACACGCTTTGGATATACACAGGCAGCTACGATTCTACTTGGACAAAACAAAAGCTTTCAGAAAAACTGAGCAACTGTTTGTAGCATATGCTGCAGGATCACAAGGAAAGCCTATTACAAAGCAGACAGTCTCCAAATGGATAGGACACTGCATCCGCTTCTGTTATGCACAACATGGCAAATCTGTGCATAAGGGCATTAGGCCTCATTCTACCAGAGCAGCAGCCACTTCAGCAGCTTTCCTCAGAGGAGTACCTACCAAAGACATATTAGAAGCTGCAACCTGGAGCTCAGTGCACACTTTCACCAAGCGCTACCACTTACCTCTCTACTCCAAATCCAGAGCAGGTTTTGCCACTGCAGTTCTGCAGGGCTTGTTAGCCTCGCCAAATCCAATTTAGACCTAGCCACCCAACCTCAGCTTTGGGATTCTACCCAAGTGTAATGACTGCAACAGTGAAACACGATGAACATAGTACAGTTGTGTACCTACCATAAATGTATATGTTCGAGTGTATTCACCGTTGCAGCCCAGGTTACCCACCCACCACCCCCCTTTTCTTTGCTGGGACTTTTCTGTACTTCTCAACTCTATGCAACCTATGTGGTGTATTTGCTTGTAGATGAAGGAAATGTTTATAGTAACATACGCATGGCTTTTTTGGCATATTTTTGTCTTTTCAGCCTTCCTATCTGGGGGCACCTGACATCTGGGGCAAGAAAAACTGAAGAAAATGGCGTTGGTTGCTACTTTTATACCCCTGGCGCACTGACGTCAGGGAAGAGGCGACAACAACCGACACCGGACCAAGATTTTGAAACTCGGGCCGACTACGGGTCGCCTGCCAGCAGGATAACCCAAGTGTAATGACTGCAACAGTGAATACACTCGAACATCTACATTTATGGTAGGTACACAACTGTACTTTCCCTCCCTCCTTCCCCACCTGTTCCCATAATTGTCCCTTCTTGGATGGCACTGGACTTGCACAGCTTTTCCTGGGACTAGGACACTCATTTCTGAGGTCTGGTGCATGCAGACGTCACTTTTATGGCCCACATTCCCATAGCCACATCAGATGTCCCTGACACCTAGCAGTGGCAAGAAGCTTTTGCGTATTGGGCGGATGTTCATGTAGCAAGAGAAAGAAACCCAAGAGTCCAGAATACTGCAACATGGAAGAGAAGAACATCTATGGCTATGGTAAGATTTTATACAACTATTATTTTTCTTTCAACCCATGGCTTCCTTTCCAGCCTCCAGTCCCATCTCAAGAGCTCTTTTCGGATGCCTTGGATAGGAGGTGGGGGAGCCGCCTTCTGTTATGTCGGGGTCCAGGGTCTCTGGCCTCCCCATCAAAGGTTAGATCCCTTCAACATCAAGGAGGTGAGAGCTCTACTTTTAGCCCATCAGTCTTTTCATTCTCTCTCTCTCTCTCTCTCTCTCTCTCTCTCTCTCTCTCTCTTCCAGGGCCCCTCAGCATTTTCACAGACAATGCCACAGTGATATGGTATGTAAACAAGAGAAGGGGAACATGGTTCTACCTTCTTTGCAGGCTTACTCTTCAGGTTTAATATCAAGCTGTCTGGTATCAAGTGACTGTTCAGGCTCTCTACATTCCTTCAGAGCAAAATATAGTGGGAAAATATTTGAGTAGGTCTTGCACACAGGCTTTTGAATGGATGCTTCACAGAGATGCGTTTCTGGACATTGTCCATATGTGGGGTATTGCCAAAGTAGATTTTTTTGCCTTCCCTCTGAACAGACAACTTCATCTATTCTGTTCCAGGCTTAGAAGGTAGACACCCTGTCTTTTTCTTGAACAGGGATGATGCTGTACACCTCCCCACCCCTCTCCTTCCCTTAGTTCGAAAGGTCCTGCACAAAATCAAGCACAACTCCCCACAAATCTTGCTGGTGACTCCCTTTTGGCCATGACAGCACTGGTTCCTCATCCTTTTTCACTTAGCCAAGCGCAATCAGCACAAGTTACCTCACAGACTGGATCTTCTCATACAAGACAGTAGGTCTCTTGTTCATCCTCACTTGTCCACTCTTCAATTGATACTGTGGGTGATAATTGTTTTTGATCCTTTTTAGGCACATCTTTTCTGAGGATATGCTTTGTGTTCTGCAGGAGACCAGGAAACTCACTACCAGGAAATCGTATGTGTTCAAATGAAAGAGATTTTCTGTCTGGTACCTCTGTTGTAACCTGGATCCCTTTTCAGTAGGGATCCCTCTTGTTCTCTTATTTGTGTGAATTCCTCCATGCTGGGTTAGCATATTCAGTTAAAACTCAGAGCTGTTTCTGCTTGTCTGCCCTTGATGACTCCTTTAGTTTGTAGGTTTGAGTTCAAACAATTTCTTAAAGGCATCCTTCATATCAGACCTCGCAAGAAGCCCACTCTGTCTTCTTGGGATCTCCGTTTTTTTCTTGAAAAATTCACTCAAGCTTCTTTTGAGCCTGCAGCTTTAACTAACTTCCAACATTTTATTTGGAAGACTGTTCTTCCTTTGACCCTTACTTCAGCTAAGAGAGTAGCAAAGCTTCAGCCTCCTTTTTTAATGTTTTACAGGGACAGGGTGTCTCTTTGTACCAATTCTTCTTTTATGTCCAAGGTGATTAATGAGCTGCATCTTAATCAGTGTTATTAATTTGTCCTCCTTGTTTTCCTTCTCCATAGTCTGCTAGTGAGAAGGTTCTTCACACTTTGGGTTTGCATAGGCAGCTCAGATATTTGGATAACACTAAGATGACCATTTGCAAATCTGAACAACTTTGCTTCCTTTCATCCCAGGCATTTGGTTTGTCAGTTTCTAAACTTACCATGACTTCCTGGATTTCTAAGGCAGTCTGTTTTTGTTATTCCTTTCATGGCAAATGTCTTTCTCACTCTGTAGTGGTTGCTTCCTCTGATACCTTTTTCAGAGAACTATATATCAGTTCCATCTTTGAGGCTGCTACTTGGACTTCTGTCCATACATTCACTAAACATTACATGTTGGATGTTGTTTCCAGAGTAAGAGCTGGCTTTGCTAGAGCTGTCCTGCATGGGTTTCTAGAGAGCTGTTCAGTTCCTTCTTCCTCCCAGGCTTTTGTACTCTTCCCTTACGTTAGAGTACTGCAACAGTGATATGGAAGGACATAGTACAGTTGTGTAAGATCTTACCATAACAGTAGATGTCCTTCTCTTCACTGTTGCAGTTTTCGCTCCCTTCCTCCTCCCCCTTTTTTGCTCTGCCCTATTTCTCTTGCCTTTCTGGGCAGGGAGCTTTCTTTTTTCTCTTTCTGGATGCACAAGTTACTCCTAGTCCCTAAGGGTATTTTGTTCCTCCTGGGACTTTTCAGTTCTGAGGTGTGTATGTCCGTACATCACCTTTTTGCCATGCAGCTTATGCGGGGAGCTTGCATGTGACGTACAACATCTCTAAATTCTAAAGACTTTGGAATACTGGCCGGCCATTTGGCTATCCTTGGCAGAAAATCCCTCACATTAGGAATACTGCAACAGTGAAGAGAAGGAGATCTTCTGTTATGGTAAGATTTTTCACAACTGTACATTCTGCCTGTTCTGATTCTGAGGTTGTGGATGGATGTTTGGGTCTTGGGTGTATTCCTGTCCTGTGGTGTGGACTGTGCTAAGTCCAGGTTTGCTAGCAGGGTGATGTGGTGTACGTCGTTGTCTAAGTTCCTTTTGAGAGTTATGTGTTGTTTCAGCTCCATGTCCTGTGTCTTTTTGATGGGTCCTCTCCTCCTCCTTCTATGGTGTTCCTGTTGTGATTTTGGACTACAGGTCATTGGTGTAGAGGTTTGGTGACTGTGCCCATGGCTAGTGGCTGTGGGTGTGACCACCTGCTTCTTGGAGGGGTTGGTTGTGTTGGCCCTGGTTTCTGTGTTGACAGCCTTAAGTACCTCCCTTGTACGTCTGCAGTGGTAGTACCAGGCAGTGTGAGGTTGGTCTGGGATTTATAAATGCTCTTGTCCTGTTTTAACAACTTGGGTTTTTTTTTTTTTTTTTTTTTTTTTTTTTTTTTTTTTAAGTATCTCGTCATGTTATGTTTCTCTACTCCATCCAGTACTGTGCACAGCTTAAGTTCAGTTTCTCTGCCCTTAGGAATCTTGGGCTGTAACTCCCTCAAAGTCTTTTCTGTTCTTTCCTGGTTGCTTCATAGCTGTTTTTGTACAAAAACAAAGTCTGCACATTTACTTTTTTGACAGTAACTAATGATCATTTACATTCTGTCACTGCAAGTAAGCTACACTAAATTTGACTCAAGTGCTTCTGGTGTGTTGCTTGCTCCAGGACTGTTCGCTGTATAGTTTAATTTTGCAAAATGCTAGATTTGCAGTGTTCTGTTTATGCCTCTCTTAATGAGAGTGCATTAGTTTGGATTATTTGAGTATATTAGTTTTTTTTTATATATATAATCATTCTGGTTTCTTGTTCTTCACTTTTGACTTCAGTGCTTAGGAATAAGCACTTTTTAATGTGATAACTACACTCCAACTGGAAATATTTAAAACAAGTCAGTATTTCCAGCACTCTGCATTATGTTACTCAAATTACAGTAGTCTGCAAAAGAACTCAAAAAAAGTTTTCTCTCTCTCTTTTAAGAATCCAGAGTTCAGAGAAACTCTCTGAACATCACAGCTGTTTTGACTGGCTGGCAGTATAAAGACTAATGCTATTTATTAGAGACCTGGTCTTATTTAATAGCCATATGACTGAAACAGTTAATAAAAGAAATATTGCCGTATTCCTTGACATTTATGTCCATGCTTTCCAATAAAGAATTGAAATTATGGATAGTTGATGGTTTAAATTGATGTTTTATGTTGAACGTTAGCTGTAATCTGCCCTCTGAGGATTGTTGTACTTAGAAACAGATGGTTTTCACAGTAACAAATTGCTGTGTGTATATATAGAACTGCTTTCAAATACCTTCACCTTAAATGCAGAGCAGCTGCTGATTTGTGGAACAGTCAAGCCAGACAGAACAGTTGTAGCAGGAAAGCACATAGAAACTGCACAGACACCTTGTTTGCTGTTACTGTTGTATTCTGCTGCTGTTTCTAATGGACAGTGGGCTTTGTTAGCAGTGGCCTAGTATGTTAAGCATCATTCATGAGTAAATACCTAATGCTTCTAGAGAGGACGTTAAAAAAGTGAATACATTATGATGCAAAAAAACAAGTTTTTGTTCTTTTTTTTCTTTCTTTTTTTTTGCAAAATTTATGCAGAAATTCTAAAACTGGAAGATTCTCAGGAGTGAAATGTTAAATATCATTATGTCTTAAAGAGGCAATGATGCTGCATGTACAGAAGTTATAAATGTTTAATTGAAAAGCTTGATCTTTACTCTGACTACATTAGATCAAGCCCTGCTTTTCTTACCAGTGTGAAATTAGACACTTAAAGACTAGTCCCATTTGTACTTTACTGTCTCTCTCTGTCTGATCTGTCATGGAAGAAGTATTTATTTCTTATCCTCTGTATGATGCTCCTACACTTGATAGTTATCTTCTTGGTAAGCCAGATTGCTGTTGACTTCAGTCCCAAGAAGCTTTGCAGGTGTATGACTGTTTTTTCCACTAGTTTGTAGACTTGGACCGAATAGTTTAGCCAACACTAACTTCAGACTCTCTGTAAAACTCAGTATTGATCTCTGGTCGTATGGACCATTGCTTTTGAGGCACACCTTTTGTTAGATGGGTATTCTCTTTTTCAGAGGGGAAAGCCTCTCAACTGCTGAACTTTGAATCATCCAGCAACCAGAAAGAGGTGTAAAGTGGAAGGGGATCATCATACTGTGGCTGACTGGCATAATTAATGGTTTTAATTAGATTTTTCTTCTGAATGTGCTAGATGTGTGCAGGGTGTGTATGAAGTCTAGCATTGTGAATGGAGCTGTTTCCAGCTTCACAGAAATGTGCTCAGAGCCTCTGCCTGCCACTCTACTTAGAAATGACCACACTTTATGCCTCCCTTTCTCTGCAGGAGGTCAAAAATTGACATGCCCTCGTAATGCCAGTTTTCCCTTCCCTTTGATAGAGGCAAGCAGGCTTTGTTTCATCACTTCTGCACCATCCAGTGTCAACTCCTCTAGTGAGTAAGCTATTGCATAGACTTGTCATAGTCAAGATTTTTGTCCTCGTTGGCTCAGAGCTTTTGCCAAAAAAAATTTTTGTCGGTTAACAGTAGGCCCTTTCTATAGTGCTATTTTGCTTGTTGTCGCAACAAAACTGCTTTTCTTAACATTAAAGTAAATTTTTTGGATGGCTTTCTAGTCTAAATGTAGACTTCCTGTTGCTAGTACTGGTTATTCAGTGGCAGGGAGTAATTTGCTGCTGTCTGAGGGGGTAGACATATTTGACTGGATGTCTGGCTACTTTCGTATTGGTTCTTTCATTTCTTCCTCTCAGTTTAAACACTGGGTGGCAATGCTGTTTGCGGCACTACACAACAGTGTATTCAACAGACACAGATGATGTTCATCGTGTTTCACTGTTGCAGTCATTACAATTGGGTTATCCTGCTGTCAGGCTACCCGCAGTTGGCCCGAGTTCCAAAGTCTAGGTTTGGCATTGGTTGCTGTTGGCTCTTCCCTGACATCAGTGCGCCAGGGGTATAAAAGATGCAGCCAACGCCTTTTTCCCCAGTCTTACTTGCCGCGCGGTGCTCGAAGCAAAAGCAGTTCGCAAGTGCTGGTCGGCCGACTCCTGAGATTTTCACATTTGAATTTCAGATCCGAAGTCTTCATTAAAGCTAAGTACCCCATTGGGGAAACTTTTTTCTTGCTCCAGACCGATGTCAGAAAAAAATTTAATAATTGTATTTCTTGTGGGAAGCAAATACCTCATAAGGATATTCATTCTTACTGTATTCCTTGCCTAGGCCCTGACCACGACGTTGCTAATTGTCGGTTTTGTGCTAGATTTAACCAACGCACTATTAAGCATCTGTACGATTTTGCATTTCATTATTTTGGCAGAAGATTTAACTATATAATGCCGTCGGAGCAACCGACTACCGGAGTTTATAAAATGTGCAAAGAAAAGGACAGGCATCCGAGGTCCAAAACTGACAATGAGGCTTCTGCTAGGTCTTTCGCTGGTTCTCAGTCAGGCCCTTTCGCAGCCCCTGACGCCCGCTACCTCAGAGCCACAGGCCGCTTCCGACTCCCATGTGGAGCCGACTAGGCCACTGGAAACTCAAGGTGTTGGACACTCTGATACTATTCCCTCAGATGGGTCCGGAGCTGCTGAGCAGGCACCGGCTTCTGAGGGTGTTTTCAGGCCTACACAGTTATATGTAAAACCAACTTCCGCTTCAAAGGCAAAGACTAAAGCAGCTCTAAAGACAAAGAAACAAGTACAGCATTCTCCTGGACAGGCCTCCATGCCTACAAAACAGGTGCTTAAAATGGCGGAAGACCTAATTACTTTGATCAAGGGTTCCCATCCCCTACCTGATAAGGGAGGCCTAGGCAAGACATAGAATATGCATCTTCAGATCAAGTTTCCATTTCCTCTGATTCCTCTTCTGACTAGGAATATTCTCTTCCTCCCTATGAGGATTCTGATGCTGAAGAATCTATTCCTTCAGCCTCTCCTCCTGAGGATTATTCTTTTGGGGAAACCCTGCATACTATGAGGGAGCATTTCCAGTGGGAGAGCCAAGATTACTCAGAATCCAGGAAAAGGCTCTGAGACTTCCTTTTATTACCTCAGCACAGGCCCCTTACTATTCCTCCTGTTTTAGACATTGTAGATGATGTATTTTCAGAGTCCGGACTGTCTCCTGACTCTCTGCCCCCAGCTCCTGTTAAGTCAGACAGATACTATAGGGTTCCTGATTCTCATAAATTTCTTTATAAAAACCCTGCTGCTGACCCAGAAACTATCTCTCAGGGTCCCAAAGGGGTCAAGGCATCCACTGCAAAAAACCCTGTACCCTCTGATAAGGATTCAAGGGCTCTGGACAGATGGGGGAAAAAAGATTTATACTTCTTCTGCCTTGGCTGTAAGAGCTTTAAATTGTCAATTTCCTATGCTTAAATATCAGCAATATCTAATGTCACTGCTTAAACAAAAAATGTTGACAAATTCAGAATGTGCAGAAAACAAAGAAATGCAGGATTTATTGCATACTGCTGAACAAGTAGGAAAGCATACTTTGCAATGTGGTTTTGATTCTCTAGAGGCCTCTTGCAGGGCCGCTGTTACAGGCTCCGTCAGTAGGAGACATGCTTGGTTAAAAGAACAGAATCTGCCCGATCATGTTAAAGCAAAATTATTAGATGCTCTATTACAACATGATACCTTGTTTGGTGTTAAAGCAGAAGAGGTTTTGAAGAAAATGGAGGACAAAGCTAAATCTATGCAAACAGTCAAGGATTTTTTTACAGGTACAGCCTCCCAGATTTAGCAGTAACTGGCCTGCAAAGAATTGGTCCTTTCCAGTGTCAGACAGACCACAAAGAAGTGCGACACCCCAGAGGCAGATCACAGCTCCAAGACTCATACAGGCCTAAACAATGGGGTGCTTCAACCTCCAAAAGCTGAGTAGAAAAATCACAGCCATACAGGAAACAGTCTCAATGACTTTCCCCTGCCAGCACCAAGCACTTATCTTCTGGCAGCTCCCTTGGGGAGAAAACTAGCACTTTTTGCTCAAAATTGGCACATGATCACTCAAGACAAATAGGTCTTAAAAGATCGTATCCCAGGGCTACAGGTTCCATTTTCATACCCTGCCAAGACCAAACGGTATGCCAGACCTGCCACGCAATCAGTGGGCAGAGGCACAAAAACAAGTTTCATCCCTCATGGATATGAGGGCCATTCAGCAAGTACCACAGCAAGAGCAGGCACAAGGATTTTACTCAAGGCTATTCTTGGTGCCTAGAAAGGACAAAACCTGGAGACCAATACTGGACCTGTCTATCCTGAACACATTCCTGGACATTCCAAAATTCAAAATGTTAACTCTGCAGCAACTTCTGCCCATGCTGGGCAAGAAGGCTTGGCTTCTGACTTTAGACCTAAAAGAGGCATACCTGCATGTCCCAATCAGACAATCATGCAGAAGATACCTCAGATTTATAGCTGGCTTAATGCATTACCAATTCTCTG
Organism: Protopterus annectens; assembly: GCF_019279795.1. NCBI lineage: Eukaryota > Metazoa > Chordata > Ceratodontiformes > Protopteridae > Protopterus > Protopterus annectens. The sequence continues at coordinate 403,981,218 of NC_056747.1, read as the reverse complement.
CACTACCCTTTGGCTTATCTACTGCGCCCAGGGTCTTCACAAAGTGCCTGGCACCAGTAATTGCTTTTTTGCAGACAAAGAGGAATTCCAGTATATCCTTACTTGGACGACTGCCTTATTCAAGCAGAGAACAAGGACACTCTACTACAGCATCTGGCGTTTGTAAAAACATTACTAGCAGGCCTAGGGTACACAGTAAACGAAAAGAAATCAAAACTCGTACCCTCTCAAGAGATAATATTCCTGGGTGCAAGCTTAAATACAACTGCCCAGATGGCTTATCTCATGCCAGACAAACACAGACAACTGACTACTTATTTCAAAATGTTGGCAACAAAAACCCAGTTATCTGCAAGAAAAAATTTGCAGGCTTTGGGCTTCATGGCATCCTGCATTCTGCTAATTCCATATGCATGACTGCATATGAGGAAACTTCAGTGGTATCTAAAAAGTGTTTGGACTCAACATTGCCACAGCCTAGAAACAATAATTACCCTCATTCCCTGCCTGCAACAGGAGTTTCAATGGTGGGCAAAAGCCTGTCACCACAACATGGGACAGCCATTCACCTTCCCCACAGCCAGGCAGACATTGACAAACAGATGCATCAGATTATGCCTGGGGGGGCACATATGGCAGGAAGATGTAGTCAGGGCACATGATCCGCAAGTCAGCTGCATCTACATATCAATCAAAAAGAGATGCTAGCAGTTCAAAAGGACCTGACAGCCTTCAAGGATCTACTTCATCCAGGACAACTACTGATAAAGACGGACATTACCACAGTCATGTGGTACATAAGCAAGCAAGGGGGGCACACATTCCTACCCCCTCTGCAGACTAGCCATGAACCTGTGGGACACAGCATTGACTTACCAAGTACATCTGCAAGAACAATTTCTGCCAGGAAGGATAAATACTCTTGCAGACGAACTAAGCAGAAACCTAATGGATCCCCACAAGTGGAAATTGGATTCACAAGTCTTCAGCATGATAACAAGGAACTGGGGGTGCCCGGACATAGACCTATTTGCCTCCCCTCGCAATTGCCAACTACAAAGATTCTGCACAAGGGCTTATCACAAGCAAGCATGGAAAGTGGATGCTCTATCTTTCAGCTGTAAAAACCTAACAGTATATGCTTTTCCTCCTCCTCTTCTCCTCCCCAAGGGTACTCCTCAAGGTCAGACAAGAGAAGCCATAAATGATTCTGATTGCCCCAGACTGGCCCCGCCAGCACTGGTACCCAATCCTAAAGAGCTTGTCCCAATGCCCAGCTTTGGACACTTCCTCAAATTCTTCACTTATTGACTCAACAAGACAGTCAGATACTGCACAGCCAACTCAGGACCCTAAACCTGGCAGCATGGCGAATAATATAGCCATTCAAGATACACTTCTTTCTAAAGCAGTTATGGGTGTTATTTTGGAGGCCAGGAGGCCTAGCACCAGAAAATCTTATGCAGAAAAATGGAAAAGATTCTGTGCTTGGAACCAGGCACAAGGTATTGACACGAATGTTCCAAATATTCCTCAGATTTTGCAATACTTAACTGAGATGCTGGATAAAGGCCTTTCCTTTTCATCCATTAAAATTCATGCCTCTGCCATTTCGGCTCACTACAATACAGAACCACCAATTTTTTTCTCATGCATTACTAAGGCAGTACCTCAGAGGGGCCAAAAACATAAGACCCCCAAGGAGAGCACCAATACCTGCATGGGACCTCAACTATGTCTTGGAAAAACCTACTCTGCCTCCCTTTGATCCAGCCGCGGCAGCTGATTTAAAATTTTTATCCCGGAAAACAGCTCTGCTCCTAGCAATAACCTCCGCTAGACAAGTCTCAGAGTTACAGGCACTCATGGCTGTGGAACCTTTCATCATTTTCCATAATGACAGGGTTTCTCTGAGGACAAACCCTACATTTATGCCTAAGGTAGTGACCAGTGTGGCCCTTAACCAAACAATTCACTTGCCTACCTTTTACCCGAACCCACAGAATTAAGGGTGAGAGACTTCTGCATTCTTTGGACATCACAGACAGCTACGCTTCTACTTGGACAGAACCAAAGCTTTCAGAAAGACTGAACAGCTTCTAGTAGCATATGCTGCAGGATCACAAGGAAAGCCTATCTCAAAGCAGACTATTTCCAAGTTGATAGGCCACTGCATTCGTTTCTGCTATTCACAGCATGGCAAATCAGTGCCTAAGGGCATTAGGCCACATTCCACCAGAGCAGCAGCCACTTCAGCAGCCTTCCTCAGAGGAGTACCAACCAAAGACATCTTAGAGGCTGCAACTTGGAGTTCAGTGCATACTTTTACAAAGCACTACCCCTTACCTCTCTATTCTAAATCCAGGGCAGGCTTTGCCACTGCAGTTCTGCAGGGCCTGATAGCCTCTCCTAATCCTATTTAGCTCCAGCCTCCCAACCATAGCTTTGGGATTCAACCCAATTGTAATGATTGCAACAGTGAAGCACGAAGAACATAGCACAGTTGTGTACCTACCATAGATGTAGATGTTTGAGTGTATTCACTGTTGCAGTCCAGGTTACCCTCCCTCCATCCCTCTTTTCCTTGCTGTGAATTATCTGTACTTCTCTATTCTTTACAACCTATGTGGTGTATTTGCTTGTAGATCAAGGAAAAGTTGTTTTTTGGGTATGCATGCTTTTTGGCATTGGTGAGCCTACCATTTTAGGGGCACCTGACATCTGGGGCAAGAAAAACTGAAGAAAATGGCGTCGGCTGCATCTTTTATACCTCTTGCACACTGACGTCAGGGAGGAGCTGACAGTAGCCGACGCCGGACCTAGACTTTGGAACTTGGGCCGACTGCGGGTAGCCTGCCAGCAGGGTAACCCAGTTGTAATGACTGCAACAGTGAATACACTCGAACATCTACATTTATGGTAGGTACACAACTGTACTTTTTCACTTTCAAATTCTGTGTTAGGAACCGTAGTTAAAGCTTTCTCCCAGTTATATCTGTGTAAACCACAGTGTTAAACAGCGGTACAATGTTGAATGTCAAAGGCAATTTCATAGGCAGTCAAAGTGAGTTATTTCGCTACCTACATGGTATGTTGCTCGAACCAAATTTTCTGTAGCCACACTTGTTATGCCCCAAATCAATACCTTACCTACAAGCCAAAACACATGCACACAACAGCTGCTTGAAGAGGCTCTGGTCTTGTGCTAAGAGGCACATTACTCCTCGTGTGGTGACTTGGATTGTTTTTTAAGATAGGTAGGGCTCCATTAAATTCAGTCCAAACTTCTTAGCAGACCCCCCCCCCTCCCTTAGCCCACATTAGTAAACAGTTGGAACCAGGGATTTGCACTACTCATCAATCTCTGCAGCCAGCGTGGATGAAATGGGCATTCTGAGACAATGTAACAATTGTAACAGATGTCCTGTGTTTAGTGACAACCATGGAGTACTTAAACTAACATGTGTGAGAGATTTAGTTGCATAATATTATTGGAGGCAAAGCTCTCACATGAGGCCTTTACAAAAAACAAGTGGGTTATCAGTACCACACAACAGTGGGCTAAACCAGTCTTACTTAGACCAAACGCACAGACCTACATATGCTCAGGCTCTTAAAAGTAACCTACCTACACACCAAAGCCCTCCTAAATGTAACTTAAGGGACTTTTACCCTCTGCAGTCTACACAGACTCATTAGCGTACAGCACAGATGGCACCCACCATGAAACACACATCTAAAAGTCACATTGATTCAGTTCAAAAGCACATGTGGCAAAATTTCAGACATTACATTGTCCTAGTCATAGGTGACTCCATTGTGAGACGCACCAGTACACCCCTCATCACACTGTGCAAGGAAAGGGTCATCATAATTGCTTGCCAGGTGGCAGGATTCACCACATCACACATGCACTCAGGTCCTTGCACTAAAATTTAGCTCTAACTTCACCCCCTCTCCCCTCCAGTATTCTCAGATCAAATGCCCACATCTACACCTCCCACTACCCAAGTTCTCAAATCACTGTCTAAGGTCAATAAAACTGTCTGTGGGACCAGATAATATACCAGACTTGCCTGGTATTTGGTCTTAAACATGACTTGTCAGACCACCCTGCAGAGGCTTTTTAATATTAGCCTCGAAACTGGCTTTGTGTCTGATAAATGGAGAACATCAACAGTCATTCCATCGCACAGAGTTGGGGCTTCAGTAGAACCGGGTAATTTAAGTTAATAGGGATACACATAACCCCAGACTCTTAACCCACCCCTGTCTGGATTTGTCAAAATCAGATCTTGCTTAAATAACCTGGTCAAGCTCTTCAAAAAAGTCACTGAAGCAATGGATGAGATCATGTCTGGACCTTGCAAAAGGTGTTTGACAGTATCCCACATTCAAGCATCATAGGTAAACTGTGTTAGCTAAATGTTAATTCCTCTGCAATCCACTGGGTAGGAAACTGGCTCACAAATAGAAAACAGGAAGTAAGGATAAACTGCCCTAACTCCTTCAAAAGACCTGTCACTAGTGGAGTGCTCTGAGGTTCAGTCCTTGGGCCACTCATCTTTGTCATTTGCTTAAGCTTTGACAACTGGCCATCCGTTATATCCTTGACAGGATATAACCCATACAGATAAGGCTACTGCAGCCAGTGATCATTTGAACATCTACTGTTAAGATAAGTTTACATGCACAACTGTACTTTCTTTGATCACCACATATCCACTATTGTAAGGAAGTCCTTTTTCATCATACAGTTTATTTCTAAAGGTATGATCTGATGTTGTCTCTTTCATTCCTCCTCATGAATGGCCTACAGATCTGTGCTCTGATCTGACTCTGGCACATTTTTCAAACTAGGATCCAAGTCTTGTGCTCCTCCTACTACTCACATTGTCCTGCACTCTGACCAACCTCCTCAGATCTCATTTGCTGCCAGCAAAATCAGATGTGGCTACCTGAGTCTTGAGCGTTTTTTGGTAGTTTTTGGGTATCTTCCTTTCAGATAAGTGTTATTTCTTTGCTTGCTATTTGCTTGTTGATTTCATCCCCTATCCTTAGAGTGTGTGTGAAGTTCTCTCTATCGCTTCCTTTGTTTGAAGTTTTTTTTTCCCGCGCTTTGGGTAGCCATTCCTTACTGTTAGGCTCCTTTTGACTTTCTCTTTCTCTGCTTAAAAAAAAAAAATCTCTCTTTAGTTTTTTCCGTACTGTTTCATCTGAGGTTTTTCCCTGTGTGTGTGTGAAGTTTGTTTTTCCTGGATGATGGCTGACAAACCAGTGGGATTTAAATGGTGCTCTGAATGCAGACGTTACTTCCTGCATTTCGATGCAAACTCGTGTGTTTACTGCTTGGGTGCAGGACTTCTGCAGTCGGCCTCCTCTGTTTCTGAAAGCATTAGCCCTAGCACCATAGCTGACTGCAGAAACAAGTTGATGTTGAAGAGCCTTTTGGCTGCTTCTTCTCCATGGGCTCAACTCCCCTCTAAGAGCCATGCGGAAGTCTCCCAACTCCAGGAAGTGCCCCCACAAGTCTTCAAGGGCATCTTCTGAGCTGACTGCTAAAGTTGGGAGGCTCTCTGGTCCAACTTCCTTGGATCATAGGCCTACTTTGGCTCCAGCGAATCCAAAACTCTCTTCAGATCCGTCTGAATCTATGGTGATCACCAGTTCTCCTAATACTGCCGCCTCCTTCTGTTTGTATCCTAAGACTTTGGATCCTACAGCGAGGGGCCCTACACTGGTGCTGGGGTTTGAGCTGGCTTCACTCCATGGTCTACAGCAGACTCCCTCCATGCACTTCAGAAGCCCCTCTGTGGCTTCCTCCACGTCTTCTAGGAGTCTTTTGGAAACCAATGTGGACAGGATGATCAGGAAAATCCTCAAGACTCGGATCCAGCTGGGGGTCTTCTAAGCTCCGTCCCTCATGGGTTCTATGAGTCTCCCCTTACAAGTCCAGTCTCCTTCTCCAATCCGTCCTTTGGCTTCAGAGTCACAGGGTCATGGCTGATCGAGGTATCTGGAGTAGAGTGTATAGAGCCTACCTTCCTCCACTCAGACCGTTGCCTTGACTTCCTCAGTTACAATGTCTGATTGCAGTCAGTCTCTGATCCGAAAGGTCCCTGTCGGATCCAGGGGGAGGGGATCGGCTCCTAAGTTGTCTCTTCCACTTCACAGTTCGGGTCCGATCCTGCCAGGGACCCAAGGGGAGAGGACTCTGGCCCTCTCTTCTTCTGTAGCTTCAGTTCTGGTGGAGTTGGGGAGGGATTCTCTGGGTCTCTTGGCATTCCTAGTGGTAGAAAGGGCTTTCTCTACCCACAGGAATCTGGCCCCTTTGAGCCATGATGTGTCCCGTTGATTCCCTTCATTCCTCCCGAATCAGACCGTCCAGGCTGGCCTCTAAACACTTCCCCCACGGGGAACCCCCTGTTCTTCCGAGACCTCCCCTGAGCACCCCAAAGAGGAGATCCCTCGTAAGAGGATGTGCAAAAGGAGGCACGTAGACTCCCCCTTGGAATCAGTCACAGAGGATACAGACTTTTTTCTTGATCTTTGATCCTTCAGAGATATTTTAGAGATTCTGTGGCAGAGAGGTGGTTGTTCAGCCCAACCTCCCTCCTCTGAGGAGTCTGTATTTTTTGAGGCCTTCGGGGAAGGGCCCATCTACATCCTGGGTGTTTCCCCCAAAGGATGAGTTAGTGGGCTTAGTTAGTGGGCTTAGTGTCCAGCCGGACTTGGTCAAAGCAATCCCCAAGAGAACTGACAAATTTTTGTCCCCCCCCAAAAGAGAGATCTTATTGGAATAAAAGTATTCCAGTGGATGCCATGGTTGTGGCAGCAGACACCAAAAAGGAGATAGTGGAGCAGAGCTCCACTGTCCATCCACTGAACAGGGATCCAGAGAGATGGACAGATTTGGGAAGCACGTTTACGCCTCATCCACCTTCTTACTGAGGGCGTTGAACTACCTGGCACACTTTACTCACTTACAGAGGGACCTGGTGAAAGAGCTTTCAGACTCTCTGGGAGAGACCATGTCACCAGAAGACTTCAAGAAAGTCTCCCCCTGACTGGTTACTCTTTCGTCCTTGTCCAACTTATCCATGAGACAAATTTTCCATTCCATGAAAGGTGACTTTTGGGGCAGCTGGCTAAGGCATTGCTGTTCGGAGACATGCCTGGATGAGGCTTTGGGATATCGCAGAGCACTTTAAGGTGTCCTTTGTTAATGCCCCTTTCGATGGATCCTCACTCTTCGGTCCATCGGTGAAGCAGACCCTAACCTGCAGTGAACAAGATGGGAAGACTTTGTCTGCTGTTGGGGTCAAGTTCTCCACTCCACTGCACACTTTTTCTAGAAATCAGCGCAATGGTAGGAAAACCTGAATTAGTAAATCCCAGGAGTCTTCCCAAGCTCTGTGGACTTAAGGATGCGTATTATCACATCAGAATAGACAGGTGCTTCAGGAGTCATCTGCACTTCCAGCTGGGAGCCAGTCATTTGCAATTCAGGGCTCTGCCCTTTGGACTCATCACAGCCCCAGGTTGTTTAACAGATGTATAGCAGTAGTCACAGCTCACTTTAGTCTGCAAGGATTCTGGGTGTTCCCTTATCTGATTAACTGGTTCTTTACTGCCCCAACCAGGCATCAGCTAATACAGGCCAGAGATTACTTCTTCAACCTTGCCAACCATCTGGGGATTACTATAAATCTGGTGAAGACCAGTCTTTTCCTTGTGCAGAGTTTAGAGTTCATTGGAGCTACCTTGTATACAGTCAGTCAGATTGCCGATCTTCCCCATAATTACATCCTAACCTTGAGAGATCAGGTATAAGCAGTGTTGAGTCTAGCTTCTCCCTTGGCAAGGATTATCCTTCAAGCTCTAGGTTCTATGGTGGCTGCCATTCCACTAGTTACTCTCCCAAGATATTTTATACGAATCCTGCAATGGACTCTAGCTGCTCAGTGATCTGTACTCTACCAACCTCTGTCTGTTCCTGTCAAGCTGACTCCCATTTGCAGAAGACATCTTCAGTGGTGGCTCCTGTTGGACGACCTGACATTAGGCAGACTTTCCTTCTTCCACCCCCCTCCTCCACAGTGACTACGGCCACTTCCCATTTGGGGGGGATTACAAGGGGAAGATGGTCCAAAGCATGTGGACGCCCATAGAGACCAGTTTGCATATCAGTGTTCTGGAGATGAGAGCTGTCCTCCTTTCATTGCAAGCCTTTCAGGATGTTTTCCATCTAGGAACAATTGCGATCCATACAGACAATGTGTCAGTCATGTGGACATCAGCAAACAAGGAAGAACCCGCTCTTATCCATTATGCAGAGAAGCCATGAGGGTTTGGGAATGGGCGATGTCTTCTAACCATTTTCTGCTTGCAACACACATTCCGGGGGAATCCAGCATCCTGGCCGACCAGCTCAGCAGGTCCATTCTGACCCCTTACAAGTGGTACCTCAATCAATCAGCAGCGGACTTGATCTTCAGCAATTGGGGCCAACCTTGCTGCGACCTATTTGCACCCCCCCCCCCCAGAACAACAAATGCAGCAATTATCTTGCTCTGATCCCTCCCCCAGAGGAGTCCCTGAGGAACACTGTGGTTCACGATTGGCAGCCCGGTCTCCTCTATGCTTATCCCCCCACTGCCTTTGATTTCAAAGTTTCTCCAGAAAGACAATGTCTGAAGTCCTCAGTAATCCTCATTGCCCCCTTCTGGCCTCACCATATTTGGTTCCCCTTCCTCTTAGTCTCACCTGGAAGTATCCTACATGGAGTGTGGAACCCAAATATGATCTCCTTTTTCACCCCGTAGAAGGTGATCACACCAACCTGATGTCCCTCAAATTGACCACTTGGTTTCTCCACTTCCAGTGATTATTCAACGGTCCAGGCTTGCTTCCCCAGTCTGAGACATTATTTTGGCTTCTCAAAAAACAGCTACTAAGAAAGTTTATGGTAGCAAATGGAAGGGGTTTGTATTCTGGGCTTCGAAAGAAAACATTGATCCTATTCTACACCTATTTCTGATGTTCTGCATTTCCTTGCATCTCTTTTCAAAGACTGAGCCAGTTCCTCTACCATCAAACTCCATTTAGTGGCTGTCTCTAATTTTAAATCTGGCAACATTCTGAACTGCCTTTCAGCTCCCAGGCTATGCATAGCCTTTTTGAAAGAGATCTTTCTCCTCAGGCCTCTGGTAAAGGATCCCTCCACTGTGGGATCTCACTGTGGTTTTGCAGAGCTTAACTCAGAAAGCCTTTGAATCGACAGGTGACTGTTACCTAAAGTTTCTTTCATGGAAAACAGTTCTCCTTCTTGCCATCACCTCAGTTAAGAGAATATCACTAGTTCAGGCCTTGTCCTCTACGTCGCCTTACATAATTTTCCACAAGGATAGTCTCCCTTAGTACAAATCCTTCTTTAATGCCCAAGGTAGCTACAGAGGCCAATCTTAACCAGACTGTTGAACTACCAGTCTTCTTCCCTAATTTCTCCAATGATGGAGAACGATTGTTACATTCATTGGGTGTTCACAGACAGTTACGTTTTTACCTGCACAGGACCAAGCCCTTTCAAAATTCAGATCAGTTAACTGTTTCCTTCTCTGCTAGCCATCTAGGTCAGGCAGTTTCAAAGGTTACTCTCGCCAGGTGGATTACAGACTGTATCGCCATCATTTATGACAAAAATGGTTTGCTACTCCCTCATCCTCATAAATCACAGTCCACCAGGTCTGTGTCCACCTCATCTGCCTTCTCTTCCAAGGCCTCGTTAGATCATACCTGTGCTGCAGCCACTAGGTCTAAGGCTCACACATTTGTATCGCATTATAAATTGGATCTTGTTTCCCAGAGCAGGGCTTCATTAGGTTTGGCTGATGTTCTTCGTGTTTCACTGTTGCAGTCATCACATTTGGGTTATCCTTCCAGGGGTAGCCCTTAGTCGTCCCGAATACCAGAGGCTTAGTATTTCTGCGTCAGTTGTCACTCCAGGAGTGACGTCAGGTCATCAGTGGTATAAAATCAGGCAGCCGACACCATTACATCAGTTTTTCTTGATGAGGAGCCTGAAGCAGAAGCAGTTCGCACGAGTGCCAGTTGGCCACTACCTGAGTTTTCATTTCTGAATTGAAGTTGGAAGTTTTCTAAAGCTAAGTACCCGATTGGGGATCCATTTTTCTTGCTCTAACCAATGTCAGAAAAAGTTAACAATTGTCTTGCTTGTAGAAAGCAAATACCACACTGAGACTTCCATTCTTACTGCATCACCTGTTTAGGCCTAGACCACGATGTTCCTCGCTTTCGCTTTTGTGCTTTGTTCAGCTCCAGAACTATACGTCGTCGGACCCCTACTGTAGCTAGCTATTTTCACTCTCAGTCCACGAATTCTAATATGGCTTTGGTAAGACATCCGACTACCAATCTTCTGAAAAAATGTAAGGATAAAGAGAGACAGACTGCACAGGTCCAAAACTGCCGATACTTCCGCTAAGCTAGTCAGTAGTTCTCTGGTCCTCAGTGAGGCGCTTTCGCAGCCCCTGATGCCTGCTTCTGTGGAGTCGCTAGCCTCTACCGAGACCCTTTCGCAGTCTGGTATGCCGCAAGACTCTTCTTCGACTAAGGATCCTGTGGATGTCTCTACCTTGGATGGGTCCGGAGCCACTGAGCAGGCACCGGCTTTTGAGGAAGTACTTTGCACTACTGGTACTCGACACAGACCGACGACTTCTTTTGCATCTTCAGTTCTCTCTAAAACTACTGAGTTTCTAAGGCCCAGGGTATGAACTATGCCCAAAAAACGACGACCCAGGCTCAGGCACCTGCTTTCTTGCCTCAGTCCCAAATGCTTAAAATGGCAGAAGACCTTATTATGGTTATTAGGGGAAGCCAGGCTATCCCTTCCAAAAGAACAAGAGACTTGTCCCCAGTAGTTTTATCTGAACAGGAGTCTGATGACTCTGAAGCTTCTGAATATGAAGACATGCAACTCCTCTCTGCTTATGAGGATTCTGATGCAGAGGAATCCATTCCTTCTGCCTCTCCACCTGAGGACTTTTCATTTGGGGAAACCCTTCATACTTTAAGGGATGTTCTCTCTCTAGGAACAATTGCCAATGGAAATGTCAAGACTGTCCTCAGTTAAAAAAGAGACTCAGGGAATTCTTAGATTTACCACAGCACAGACCTTTGGCCATTCCTCCTGTCCTGGATGTTGTGGATGATGTTTTTATGGAATCCAGTTTGACTCCTGACACCCTTCCTCCTGCTCCCAGGTAACAGACAGGTACTACAGAGTTCCTGACCTTCACAAATTCTTTTCCAAAATCCTACTGCTGACCCAGAGATAATCTCTCAAGTACCTAAAGGAATTAAAGCAACCTCAGCGAAGAATCCCACCCCCTCAAACAGTGATTCCCGAGCTTTAGACAGATGGGGTAAAAAAGTATACAGCTCTGCTACTCTTGCTAATAGAGCATTGAATTGTCAGTTCCACTTGCTGAAATATGAGCAGCATGCCATGGAACTCCTCAAACAAAAAATATCTTCCTTTCCTGCTTGTGCAGAAAATAAAGAATTACAAGAGCTTATGCATTCTGCAAGTCAAGTTACTAAGCACACCTTGCAATGTGGCTTTAACGCCGTAGAAGCATCTTGCAGGGCAGCGGTAACTGGTTCTGTCCTTAGAAGGCATGCTTGGCTTAAGGAACAGACCTTGCCAGACCATGTCAAATCCAAATTATTGGACGCACCATTGAACAAAGACAATTTATTTGGCACCAAGGCAGAAGAGGGCTTAAAAAAGATGGAAGAAAAAGATAAATCTATGCAGACAGTTAAAGACTTCTTACAGGTCCAGCCTCTGAGGTTCAGTAGGCATTGCCCCTCCAAGCGCACTGGTGCTTTCCTGCCCCCTCCAGGCCAGCTCAGCCCAGACCCAGGGGAAGCAGACCCCCCTGACAGCAGCCCAGGGAATGCAGCGATCCAAGCAATGGAGTTCCTCCTCTTCAAAAACAGGGAGTGCAAAGCCACCCCCTTATTGTAAGAACTCACAAGGACTTTACACCTCCACCCCTTACCTCTGCCCACCTGCTTGTGTTCCTAGGAAGAAAACTCTCCTTCCTGCAAGCAAGTGGGCCTCTATTACCAACAACTGATGGGTCCTCAACATAGTGTCCCAGGGATACACATTTTATTTCCACACTCTGCCAACCCCAAAAGGGTTCCCAGATCTTCCTCCAAACCAGTGGGCAGAGGCCAAAAAGCAAGTTCTTTCCCTGCTCTCCATGAGGGCAATACAGCATGTTCCTGCAGAACAGGTAGGCCAAGGTTTCTTTTCCAGACTCTTTCTGGTACCCAGAAAAGAGGGCACCTGGCACCCAATCCTCGATCTGTCCATTCTAAACACCTTTCTGGTGATACCAAAATTCAGAATGCTCACTCTCCAGCAGCTTCTTCCTCTGCTTTCCAAGGATGCTTGGTTAGCCACCCTAGACCTAAAAGAGGACTACCTACACATCCCAGTCAGGGAATCTTGCAGGAAATATCTACGTTTTAGGGCAGGATCTATGCACTTTCAGTTCTCTGCACTTCCCTTTGACTATCCACTGCTCCCAGAGTTTTCACAAAATGCCTGGCTCCAGCCATTGCTTTTTGCAGACCAAGAAATATTCAAATTTACCCCTACTTAGACGATTGTCCAATTCAGGCAGACGGGAAAAGCTGTTACAACACCTGACCTTTGTAAAGGACCTACTGACCTCCCTGGGGTTTACTATCAATGAAAAGAAGTCAAAACTAGTCCCCACACAAAAAAATTGTATTCCTGGGAGCAAGCCTGGATACAGCATCCCAGATGGCATTCCTTACTCATGAAAAACAAGCCTACCTGACCAGCTCCTTCTCTCAACTAGTCACCAGAACCCAGTTATCTGCAAGGAAAATCCTGAAAGCTCTAGGGTTCATGGCCTCCTGCATTCTACTCATTCCATATGCCAGACTGCATACGAGTAAACTACAGTGGTAACTAAAAATCCTTTGGTGTTAACACTGTCAAGACCTGTAAACTATCATACCAATGATACCTTGTCTAAGGAAAGATTTTCTTTGGTGGGCAGCAGCATGCAACCATAAGGAACTTCCCTTCTCACAACTCCATGCCTCCCAGACCCTCACCACAGATGCATCAGACTATGTCTGGGTTGCACACCTGGACAGCAGGTGCATGCAGGGCCATTGGAGCCCAAATCAAATACATCTGCACATCAACCAAAAAATGATGCTAGCTGTTCAGCACGCCCTGACAGCTTTCAGACCCCTACTCTCCCCGGGGACTCTACTGATCAAAACAGACAACACCACAGTGATGTGGTATATCAGCAAGCAGGGAGGAACTCACTCTTATCTTCTCTGCAGGCTCGCCATGCCCCTTTGGCACATGGCCTCATCTATGCAACTGCACCTGCTAGCACAATTCCTGCCAGGCTCCCTAAACTCTCTGGCAGACAACTAGCAGAAACCTGCTAGACCCACATGAGTGGCAGCTAGACCTCAGAATCTTCACCCTTGTAACCCAGAAATGGGGCACTCCGAAGGTGGACCTCTTTGCCTCCCACTCCAATCATCAGCTCAGCAAATTCTGCACCAGGGAACCTCACAGCAAGGCCAGGAAAGTGGATGCTCTATCCTTCCAGTGGGTAAACCTCTCAGTCTATTCAGTTCTCCCTCTACCTCTCATTTCAAGGGTACTGCTCAAAATAAGGGAGGAAAAACCGAGGGAAATCCTGATTGCCCCAGACTGGCCACACCAGCACTGGTACCCACAGTTACGCAGCCTGTCACCCCTGCCTCCATGGCACCTACCTCAGATCCCAACACTCCTGACCCAGAGGAATGGAGAATTCATGCATCCCCAATTGCAGACCCTCAACCTTGCAGCATGGCTTATTCCCTGCCCTCTCCTCAAGGTGCCAGCCTAAGGAAACAAGTCCTAGATGTTATATGTGAGGCCAGATGCCCCAGCACTAGAAAACCCAATGCTGACAAGTGGAAAAGGTTTTGCACCAGGATCCAGGCTAAGGGAGCCAGAATGACACAGCCCTCCCTACCTCTCATCCTGGATTACCTAGCAGATCTGCTACACAGGGGTATATCTCTATTAAAATTCATGCCTCTGCCATCTCTGCTCATTACAGCACAGAGCCACCTCTTTACTCACACCCTCTCATCAAACAGTTCCTAAGAGGGGCTAACAACTTAAGGTCACCCAGAAGAGCTCCTACCCCAGCTTGGGACCTTAACTTTGTATTGGAAAAGCTCACCCTACCCCCCCCCCCCCTTTGAACCTGCAGCTTCAGCAGTGTTAAAATTCTTTTCTTGGAAGGCAACTTTGCTTCTGGCCATCAGTTCAACTAGTAGAGTATCAGAGCTACAAGAACTCATGGCTGTAGAGCCCTTCGTCATTTTCCATGCTGACAGAGTCTCCCTCAGGACTAACCCATCCTTCATGTCTAAAGTGGTGTGCATTGTGGCTCTCAACCAATCCATTAATTTGCCCACCTTTTTCCCTAACCCACAAAACAAGGGAGAAAGGATTCTGCACTCTCTAGATGTGCACAGACAGCTCAGATTCTAGCTGGACAGGACTAAATCTTTTAGAAAAACTGATCATTTGCTAGTCAGCTTCACAGCAGGGGCAGAGGGCAAGGCCATATCCAAACAATTTCCAAATGGATAGCACACTGCATCCATTTCTGCTGCAAAGAGCATGGGAAACCACCCCCAAAGGAGGTCTGGACACATTCCACCAGGGCAGCTTCCACCTCTGCAGCTTTTCTCAGAGGGGTCCCCACCAGGGACATCCTGGAGGCTGCAACATGGACATCTGTTCATACCTTCACCAAGCATTACCACCTGCCTATCTTCTCCAGATCCAGGGCAGGCTTTGCCACCGCAGTCTTGCAGGGCATCCTAGCCAGCCCCCAGTCTTCCTGACTGCCTCCACCCTTTTCTTCAGTTTTGGGAATCAACCCAAATGTGATGACTGCAACAGTGAAACATGAACATAGTATAGTTGTGTACACTTTTCATAAATGTAGATGTTCGAGTGTATTCACTGTTGCAGTCCTCATTCCCCCCTCCATCCTCCTTGTCTCTTTCTTTCTCTCTTCCTCTCTCCTTACAGGGAATTTTTGTTATTTACTTTCTACTAGTGGTGTTCTTCCACCATAACCTAGCTGCCTATTTGGGGGCTCCTGACAGGGTAAGAAAAACGATGTATTGGCGTCGGCTACCTGATTTTATACCACTGGAGGACCTGACATCACTCCTGGAGTGACAGCAACTGACACAGAAATACTAAGCCTCTGGTATTCGGGCTGACTGAGGGCTACCCCTGGCAGGATAACCCAAATGTGATGACTGCAACAGTGAATACACTAGAACATCTACATTTATGGTAAGTATACACAACTGTACTTTCTCTGGCATATCCTTCCTTGAGACCACCCAGGAGCTTTATAGCTGAGGACTCTACCCATTCGTGAGGAGGAATGAAAGAGACAAAATCAGATTTATTAGTTATGTACTTACCATAACTTGGTATCTGTGTTGCCTTCTTTCATTATTCCTCACCTTCCTACCCAGCCTTCTGCCTTCCTGGCACTCGAAGAAGACCTGGAGAGAATTATTTTTGGGAATGGTGGATGTCCTTCTATTCATATGCTGCTGTATCCATAACACAAGGGGGTTTGCCTCTGGTTAACTCCCGTATGTCCGGCCATTATACAAAAGTTAGGTGCTACCGCTAGAGTGCGCATGATGTCCCATGTCTCTCCCTGTGGAAGTTGGTTGTAAACAGACGTTTGTTATAAAGCAGATGTCAGCACGCATCCTCCTCAGAACTTTTCTGTCACCTGTGTGATTGCCAGCTCCGGTTGCCGCACCTTCAGAAAAATTATTTTGCACCATCTGACTTCAGTTAAGTACACCATAGGGGTGTTTTATTATCTGCTTGATACTGCTTTGGGTTCATGTCAAGTAGAAAGGGCAAGTGTAGGTGTGGAAGGCAAATTCCACATAAGGATTTGCATGAGCTTTGCCTGTTTTGCTTAGGCCAAGAATGCGACCACACCACCTGTAGTGTTTGTCAGGCCTTCACCCCCAAAACCCTTAAAAGCCACTTAGCAGTGTTAACACTCTACCTAGAGAATCAGAGGCTTGAAACAGTTAGCTTCTGGTATGGATTCGATGTCAGGTTCCTAGGATGAGCCACCAGTCAAAAAGGTGCAAAAGCCTAGGCCTGAACCGACTGTTCTACCCTCCACTCCAGCCGTACCTCTCAAGGCCGGTGAAAGACCGGAGTCCTCAGATCTTCCTTTGGCGGATAGCCTGGAGGAAGCCGTTAAAGTAGCCGAGGTCATATCCTGGAAGAAATCGCAGGTGTCCGATTTGGTCGCCAAGGGGGAACCTAGGCTCATAGTTTCTGAGGGTCTGCATGGAGTTTCTCAAATTGCAGTGCCAGATGATGTAGCCTCAGATATTGTGGAATACTGCCCGGCCCTCCTACCACTGTATCTCCGATTCTTCAGCATCAGAGTCTTATAAAAAAATAGAAAACAAAAGGCACAACATATTGCTCATCCTCTGACATCCTCTACAGTCGAACAGCCTCTGGATTGGCAGGCCTTCACCTAAGGCCTTCTAAACACCTTCTTGGCCTTACATCAGGCCCCTTCGGCATCTACCCCAAAGGTAAATCTGCTCCCGACATTTACTTGGGAGTAGAGGATTCATCAGATGATGAATCCCTTAGTTATTCTTCTCAAATTGCATCCCCTCTGGAGTATACCCCCCCCCCCAAGAGGAGGAGTCCAGCGGCACAGACTTTCCAGGAGAGGACTTCACGTTTGGGGAGACTATTACACAAATGCAAAATTGTTTCAAGTGGGACAGCAGTCAGGTCACCGAGACCCAAAAGATATACTATAAAATATTCCAATTGGAGTCTCCTAGCCCCTGTGCTGTACCCCCCCCCCCTACACCCTGCTTTCCTGGATGCCTTCAAAAAACGCTGATTCGCAGCCTCCTGCACCCAAATGCCAAGATAGATTCTGCAAGGTCTCTGATGAGGCTAAATTCCTGTACAAAGCCCTATCTGCAGACCCCCTCAGTTGTCACTGGCTGCAAACAAAACTTTGACGTTACTTCCCTCAACCTCTCTTCTGCACTCAGATAAAGAGAGCAGATTGCTGGAGCTTCTTGGGGAAAAAAGTATGCACCTTTGCCACTTTAGCAGTAAGAGCCATCAACTACCAGGCGCACATGGCCAAATACTCTTTGGCTGTGATGGCAGATGTGGTCAAACAATTGGGGGAGCTCCCTGACTCCCCAGCCAAGGCCAAAATGTCCACACTTTTGAATTCCTGCACACAAGTAACGAAACACACTATCAAGTACAGTTATGATGCCGTAGAACCCTCATCCAGGGCTGCCACCTCTGGATTGCAGCCCCTCCCTGATGACATCAAGTCTAAACTCTTGGACGCAGCCCTAGACAATAAAGACTTATTTGCTACTGCTGCTCCTGACCTGTTCAAGGCCCTGCAGACAAAAGCCAAGGAACTGCAGGATTTGATACATATTTTTGTATCCCCAGGTCCACATTTTCAAAGGAACTACCTTGCCAAAACCTCCTTTGTGAGAACATGCCAGCTAAAACCAAAAAGGACTACAGGAAACAGCCCCCTTCCAAACAGCCCTTTGAGGTTAAGGCTGGTAGCCCGTGACTATCAGGCACTTCACCCAGACACCCCTCTCTTCATGCGTCTCTCACTATCCCTCCCTAATTGAAATCAGGTTACCCAGGATTCTTGGGTCCTATCTATAATAAAACAGGGATACGTCATGACTTGGGAGGACAAACCTACTCCCAAAGGCATTCTTCAACCCCCCTCGAGACCAGCTACCTTTCTTCCCACCAGTCCTGCAGGAACTTCTTGCTCAGGGAACAATTCAAGAAGTCCCTTCACATGCAAGAGAAAAAGGAGTTTTATTCCAGAATTTTCCTGGTCCTCAGAAAAAGAAGGTCCCTGGAGGTCAATCCTGGATCTATCACACCTCAACACCTTCCTCCAGGTTCCCTCCTTTCAGATGCTGTCTCTACCTACCCTTCTGCCCCTGATTCTTCCACAGACCTTGTTAGTGTCCTTGGATATAAAGGATGCCTACTTACACATCCCAATCCATCACGTCTTCAGAAAATTCCTGGGATTTTCAGTGGATTCTGCACACTTTCATTTCTGTGCTTTACCAGTTGGTCTCTCTCTGGCCCCAAGAGTATTTGCAAAATGTCTGGCTCTACTCATGGCCTTTGCCAGGACGAAGGGAATACAACTTTTTCCCAACTTTGATATCCTCATTCAGGCTACATTAAGTACCATTGTCCTACAACACCTGAACTTCACCATCTCCCTCTTGACAGATCTGGGATTTACCATAAATCTCAAAAAATCATCCTTAGTTACCCGCACAGGATCAGGTGTTCCTGGAATGTCGGATTCTGACAGAGAGAATGATGGCCTGGCTTCCCCTAGGAAAATTGTTACTCGCTTCTTTTTCTCAAAGCCATTTCAGCCTGGCAATTTCTCAGAATCCTGGGATTCATGGCCTCGACCATCCCCATGGTCATTGGCAAAGCTTCACATGAGGAAGTTCCAATGGTACTTGCAAATAATCTGGAAACAACATCTACATCCCCTAGAGTTCATGGTCCCCATGCTATCATGCCTTGCCAGGGAACTGAATTGGTGAATAACCCAGATGCAGGCAGTCCCATCCCTGCCCTGCCCTTGCAACCCCTGCCCCTAACCAGGACCTCTTCACAGACTCATCAGACACAGGATGGGGTGCAACCTAAGGAGATTGGAGAGTGAGAAACTCATGGACCCTGCCTCAACAGAAAGACCACATCAATATCAAGGAAATGAGAGCCTTGATATTGGCCTTACTAATCTTCAGAGATCAACTTCTTCTAGGCAGTCTGAGGTGGTACACAAGACAATACCACTGTGCTGTGGTACATCAACAAATGGGGGACAAGGTACTACCTCCTGTGCAGGTTGGGCATGCAGGCTTAGGAAATCGCCCAGGAAAGACAAATCATCCTCCAAGCGGTATACATCCCTTCTGCAGACAATGTGATGGCAGATTCATTAAGCAGGACCACTATGACCCTGTCTCACAAGTGGACGCTGAACAGGGACGTGTTTCTGGACATGGTCCATCGATAGGGTATTCCAGATGTGGATATGTTTGCCTCCCCCATGAACAGACAGCTTCCAACGTTCTGCTCCAGGGCACCACATCCAAAAGCATGGAGGGTGGATACTCTCTCAATTCCCTGGAAGGGGATGTATGCTTATGCATTCCCCCCTTCCCTCTCACACAGAGTCTCCTGCTGAAAATTCAGAAGGAACAGTCTCAAATCTTGCTGGTGAGCCCCTGTTGGCCAAGACAACATTGGTTCCGCCTATTACTACATCTAGCCAAGGGCAATCACCACAAGTTACCCCACTGGATGGACCTGCTCACACAGGAGAAGGGAACACTCTTACACCCCAACTGTCCACACTGAACCTTGCACTGTCGGTAATAGGGCACTGATTTCCTTCAGAGACCTATACACAGAGGGCGTGCTTCAGGTTTTGCAGAAGGCCAGGAAATCTTACCTAAGTGGAAGAGATTTTCTGTCTGGTGTCAGAAAAACAACTTACAGCCACTGATGGCAGAACACCCAGTGGTCTTTTCCTACCTGTGTGATTTGATGAACTCTGGATTATCCTACTCCCCCATTAAAACACATTTATCTGCCATCTCAGCAGGCCTGCCATGGTACCACCTTTGCCTTCCAGGTTTAAAGTTAAACTTTTCCTGAAAGGGACACTACATCTCAAGTCCCCAAAGAAGCCCATTCCACCTCCTTGGGACCTAAATTTTGTTGTGGAAAAATTGACTCTCCCACCCTTTGAACCAGCCAAAGATTGCTCCCTCCCATCGCTGCACTTGGAAAACTGTACTCTTGGTAGCCATCACTTCAGCCAGAAGGGTTTCAGAACTTCAACGCCTTATGGCCTCTCCCCCTTGTACTGTCTTACACAAGGATAGGGTATGTTTATGTACCAACCCAGCCTTCATGCCTAAAATGGTCAATGAACTGTCCTTGAATCAAGCTATCAACTTGCCAACCTTTTTCCCCTTTCCACAAAACCTAGCAGAAAGGATACTTTCCAAGCAAACCGTATCCTCTTGGATATCTAAAACCATCTCTTTCTGGTACACAACCCATGGCAGAATGCTCCCCTCTCCAGTAAAGTCACACTCCACTAGGGCAGTGTCCACCTCAGGGGCATTTTTTAAGGGTTTGGACACAGCTGGTATTCTCGAAGCAGGTACATGGTCCTCTGTCTACATATTCACTAAGCACTACAAATTGGACATTGTTTCTAGAGCCAGAGCAGGATTTGCCAGAGCCATCCTTCATGGGTTTGTGGCAAGTGCTTCCCCTCCTCCATCCTTTTCTTAGGACAGGAGCTTTTGCACACTCCCTTGTGTTGTGATTACAGCAGCATATGAGTAGAAGGACATAGTATTGTTGTGTAAAAACTTACCTTAACTTTAGATGTTGTCCTCTTCTATATACTGCTGTATAGTTTCCCTCCCAGCCTTCCCCCTCACACTTGCTGAACTCCTGGAGTACCCATTCTGTAGTCACTGATTCCAGCGGCAGTCAGTTTTGAGGAGGGTGCGTGTTGATGTCTGTTTTATACCCGACGTCCATTTACGACCGATGTTTGCAGGGAGAGACGCAGGACGTCGCACGCACCCTAGCGGTAGCATCTAAGTTTTGTATAATGACCAGATGTATGAGAGTTCACCAAGGCAAAAACTCCCTTGTGTTATGGATACAGCAGCAGCATATAGAAGAGAGGGACATCTAAAGTTATGGTAAGTTTTTACACAATACTTTCCTGGGTTTATTGAGCCTCTGGTATGGGAGACGTATATATTTATACATATGTAACTGTATATTTTAAAACTTTCTTCTACTCTTTTCACTTTATCTATTGGCAGCAGACTCAATCTGAGGAGGTTGGTCACTGCAGGACATTGTGGGTAGTGGGAGTAGCTCGAGACTTGGATCCTAGTCTGAAAAAACGTGGCCGAGTTGGATCCGAGCACAGATCCTTAACCCATTTGTGAGGAGGAATGAAAGAAGGCAACACAAATACCAAGTTATGGTAAGTACATAACTAATAATTATCCAGATCCCAGGACATCATTGTTCCACTGTACTGAGCAGTCATTTGACCTATCATTGAGTATAGTTCCCCTTTAACTGTGTACCTATCTAACATTTGTCACAACTGGAATCACCACAACACTTTCTCACTGAAAAAAAAATCAAGGGCTAACTCATAAAAGTATTCAAACTGTCTCATAGCCTTGTCTCTTTCCTCCGTATCGTACAGATTATTGAGAGGCAACCTTTGCCAAACATGTAGTCTCTCAATAAACCCTATTCTGTTAAACCTGTTGCACATTACAAGGCAAGAAAGGTGGAGATGTCTCTGTCTACATCCAGAAGAGAGACTCATCAAGGCTGGGAAAGCAGTATGACACACTAGAGCTTCTTCATGTCCAAATAACCATCAGAAAGGTTATGTACTGTATATTAGCTAGCAGTAAGAACTCCCTTTGTGATGCAAGAAAGCCACAACACCTGTCTACAGGAGGTAGAATCACTCTGTATTAAACCCAGTACCATTTTCCTAAGTGATTTAAACTGTCCCAACTGTAGTGTGGAAAAACCTGCACCACCAGTAGTGCACAAGCATAGAGATTCCTGGTCTTTTTCTAATTGTTACAGGCATTTGTATTGACAGTGTACCCACTGGGGTGAGTAACATCTCGAATCTTGTCCTTAGTAATATGGGAGCATCTTGCACTGCCCCTTGCATATCTTCAGCAGTTGCTAGGTCTGGCCATAAAGTAGTCTCATTTGAAATAAAATTGAAAAGATAGATTCCTTCCACCCAAGCTACCCTTACAAATTTCCTTAAGACAAACTACCTGTTCATAAGTGATACATTGGCAAGCTTCAGATCGACACCTAATTCCGTTTACTCCATTGAATATGTAGAAACATACACCAGCATGCAAACAGTTGCACAGATGCAGCTGTGCAGGACAAACCCCAGAAACAAATCCACATGTTGGAACCATAATATCAGCAAACTGTGTATAATAAACGAAAAAGAATTTTGACCAAAAGTAAGAAGAGTAATTCCTATAATGTTAGAACCCTTGTCACTAAAGTAAACAATTCAGGAGTTTAATAAAACTCTGAAACCAAGTTCAAGCCTAAAATGGCTACCCAATCCAAAGATCACAAAGCATTTTTTAGTTATGTTTATAATTTCAAAACCACAGTGCGGCAATGCACTGTGCTGATTGTGAACGATGTTACCTACACTGATGCTGAAAATATAGCAAATCTACTGGCCGTTAAAATTTAGATCTAACTTTACCTGTCTCCCCTCCATCTTTCTCTAGAGATATACCTGAAACTGGCTTGTTTCCAGCTGTGTCACACAAGACCAAGTCCTAAAAGTGCTACCAAAAGCTAAAAATACTGCATCAGTGGGTCCTGGCAATATCCCTGAGTGCATTGTAAATAGCATGAAGCATGATTTAACCCCACCTCTAACAACACTGTTCAGTCTCACCCTGCATGCAGGTTTTGAACCAAACAAATGGAGAACGGTTACAGTCATGCCCCTGCTTAAGGGAGTGCCTTCCACAGACCCACAAGTCTGACCAGCCTTCTATGCAAAGCCATGGAAAGTCTTGTCTGGGAACTTGAAACACTTGGCCCTTCTCGGTTTTGTTTCGTCAAGCTCAGGTCACACTTACTCAACCTGGTGAATTTTTTTTGAAAAAGTCACTAAAGCAATGGATGAAGACAGAATGGTACACAACACATACCTTGAACTAGTCAAAGCTTTTGACACAGTTCTTTACTCCGGCATAGTAGAAAAGCTAAGTAAACTGGGACTAAACCCCTGTGTCACCTGCTGGATTGCCAACTGGCTCATAGATAGGGCACAGGAAATCAAAATAAGGGGATGTTACTTGCACAGAGACCAGTGGAATCACACAGGGTTCTGTACTGGGACTTGTCCTGTTTGGTTATCTACTTTTTTGAAGTAAAAGCCAATATCATATGGCTCTGGCTGACTGTTTGCAGATGATTCCAAACTAAGAGCAGGCATTGAATCCCCAAATGACTTGGCCATCCTGCAGGAAGATTTGTCCCAAATAAATAACTGGTGCCAAAATCATGGACTTCAACTAAATGCCAAAAAAATGCATTATTGCTTTTTTTTGGGAAATCCTCTATCCCAGGAAACTACCACAGTAACAGTACAATAACAATACAGTAACAATAAGAGTTGACCCAGTCGTTTGGGATTTGGGACCTTACGTGGACAGCAACATAACTTTTGACCAACATTGTATCCTTTGTTGTAAGAAAAGGATTTTGTCTAGATCTAGGGATGTCAGTGTCCCCCTTTACACAGCACTTGTTAGGTCAGTCATTAAAAATAATGCCCCCTTTGGCATGTGTCTGTCTAAACACATGCAAAAACCTGAACGCTCACATATACACCTTGAAGGATACAAGACCTAAACAACATGTCTTATATGGACTTACTCAAAGCCCTGTCACTATACTGTGTCCCACAGAGTCGTAAGAGGTGACTTATGTTGTCTTTTCTGTTTGGCTTCAACGTTTGGGTTATTGGATCTGGGACCAGCCAAATCCAAAAGACTTCAGCCCTGGAGCTTCACCTCTTCTGTCCATAACACCCAGCTGTTTCTCATCTTATTTAAGATCTCATTTGCCATCTTAAAGGACTGCAACTAGATTTTGAGCTTGGCCATGGATTTCTGTATCTTTTTGTTTAGCATAATTGTAGTTTTATCCCCCTTTCCTCTAACCTTGTATTTGTTTAGTTTAGATTAGATAGGCTTAGGATGGGTGTAGTTGGATGACAGTTTGTTAGTCTTGTTGCTGTCCTTTGGCAGTTTAGTGTGTGTACAAGATTCTCCATATTGGATCCAATCATTGGCTCCATCCACTGGCAGGCGGTCCTCCAAGCCCCTGCCAGTAGCATCTTTGGCTTGGTCTGCCTGCTTAATCAGGAGTCTAAGATCTGTGGATTTGGACCAACTGATGCTGTCCTCTTTGTAGGCTCAGATTAATTTAAGTCTCATTTCTTCATCTTTGGGTCTAAGATCTGATATGTCAGCTCCATCAGGTGTTCTTCCTTCCATGGGCTCCTTTGCTCCAGGGGTTGTAGATCCAGTTGTCATGCCACTACCTGATCAGGTCTAACAATTTGGCTGATTCAGGCTCTTTGGCCCCTACGTTGCCTTTTTGACCAGTGATTTTGGTGCTGAGCAGACCTCAGAGTTGAGGTTGGGATCAACTTTAGAGTTTCGGAGTCCTCTCTCCCTCTCAGTGCTTCAGCACTTGACAGTTTGGCTTTGGTATCTTAGTTAAGCAGGTTGAGTTGGCTCTGAATTCTGGGAGCTCCCTGTTTTTTTCAGATCCAGAGTTGTCAATTCTGGGTGACTAGCTTCAGTTTTTGCCTTTGATGTCATTGAGAAAATGCTCTCCAGGCCAGAGATGGAGTGGTTAGTATCAACTAGTGATCCTCCCCAGTCTTTAGCTGAACCTGTTGACTTGCAGTGGAAAGCTGCAAGACAACCTGCACCTCCAGGTCTGTAGGTCACCCTGCTTCCAGAGCCCCCTACCTTTTCACCTCTCCCCATATTCTCTGGTGCAGGAAAGTCATGGTAAGAGTTGGTGCAAGAAGGAGCACCTGGGATACTGACTCTGAAGGAAGGAAAGGGTTTCCCGAAGTCCCCCCTTGAGGACATTTCCTTTGATGATCTTACGGAGCTCCTTCGCCAGAGTGGAGGATTGGATTGCTGAAGCCCCTTCTCTGAAGGAGTCAGTATTTTGGAGATTTTGGAGTAGGGACTCACTTATTGACCTAGTATCCCAGAGGGCTTGGAAGGAACTGATTATGGTGGAACTTATTCAGAAAAAAAAAGGACAGATAAGATTTTGAATCCCCCCCCCCCACACACACACACACACACACACACACACACAGCATTGGAATAAGGGTCCCCCTGTTGATACCACCATGGTGGTGGCAACAGCCACCAGAAAGGACATTTTTGAGAAGGGTTCTTCAGTCCATCCTCTGAACAGGGAGTCCAGGGTGTTGGACAGCGTCAGTAACTTTCACATTGAGAGTGTTAAGTTCCTTTGCTCATTTGACAAGGCTTCAGCATGATATTGTCTCTGAAGTGTCAAAGCTAGTGATGATGCAGCAGGCACTGGAGCCTCAAAAGACTCTGAAATGAAATTGTCAACCTTGCAGTCTATCAATGCAGTTGATGGTACATCTCAAGTAGTTGGCGCTGGCATTGCCATGCGCTGCCACTCTTGGATAAGATTATGTAATTTTAGGGACTGCTTTAAGGAATCCTTTGTCTTAAATCCCTTTCGACAGTTACTCTCTTTTTAGCCCAGAAATCAGACACCTTAACCAAGAGCAAACAAGATGGGTGGACGCTGTCTGTCATCGGAGTGTGCTTTGCTATCACTCAATGGACCTTCTCTAGGAACTAGAAGGATGGGAAACATCTCTTTCTAGAAAGTGCAGCAGTTTTTTCAGGATGCTCCTGCTGAGAGTTCCTCGCACAGGGGGGGGGGGGGGCAGAATGGACACTTCCTGCTTGGCCAGAGGTGGTCCGCAAAACCTGAGCTTCTGTGGAGCTTTTTATGGGATGCCTTTTCAGTGTATCTCCAGGTTTGCCTGCCTGTCCTGCTCTAGAGTCAGTTAACACTCGTTTAGCTGTCCACCCAAAAGCTTGGTGAGACCATCACCTTGGATGCATGGGTGTTGAGATTCTTATCCAAAGGCTATACAGTGCCATTTTTCTTTCTGACAAAAGAAAATGTCATGCACCTTTCGAAAATTCCATCCAGTTAGAGAAGAGACTCCGCGGTTGAGATTCAAAAGTTGCTTACCATTTGAATCATCCAAGAGTTTCCACCAGACCAACAAGGTTCTGGGGTCAATTCCAGGGGGGTTTTTTTTGTTTTTTTTTTTTTTTATATCAAAGAAGAACAGGGACATCTGACCAATTTTGGACTCAAGCAAACTGAACAGTTTTGTGAAGCAGACCAAATTCTGGATGGTCATGATGCAATCCATTCTGGTCTGTTGAAGAAGGACAACTGGATGTGTTCATCAGGGAAGTCTACCATCACATAAAGATTGCTAGACAGTGCAGGAGATACCTGCTCTTCTGGATGGGAAATTATTATTACCAGTTTAAGGTGCTGCTTATCAGTTTCTCCCTCTACCCCCACCCAGGTGTTTACCAAGTGCATGGCTGTTGTGGTAGCTTGACTTGGGTTGCAGGAATTCCAGGTTTTTCCTTACCTGGATGATTGACTTCTCTCTGCCTCCTGTGAATGTGTTGTTAGTTAAGGCTTGATACTCCTTATTCCAGTTGTGCTTGCCCTTAGAAATCAACCTGAACTATGAGAAATCCAGTCTACAGCCAGCTTAGGTGCTGGAGTTCAGAGGATTCCAATTGAATACTGTGTCCCAGATAGCAAGGTATCCAGCTCAGAGAGTGTATGCCTTCACGTAGAAGCAAATCATTCACATTCCTGCCACAAGTGTTTGGTCTCCATGGCTCTGAGACTTCTGGTTCATATGGCCATATTAATTTGCTTGGTCCCCCTGGTGAGGTACCATATGAGGGTACTGCAATGGACATTGGTGTTCAGTGGTCTTACATAACCCAGCCCATGATTTTTACATTGTTCTGACAAACGTTTGCCAGACCCAGATCAAATGGTGCCTGGAATCTCCACTGATTTCAGTGGGGAGATGGGTTTGTTCTCCCTGTTCTAGGCATAGTCACTATGGATGCCTCCCTTCTGGGGTGGTGGCATTTCAAAGGGAAAGATGGTCCAAGGGACTCTTGTCTACATTCTAGGCCAACTTTCACATCAGTGTCTTGGAGATGAGATCAGTCCTCCTAGCATTACAGGCCTTTCAGGACCTTCTCCCTGAGGGTATGATCCTGGTTCAAATTGACAGTATGTCTCTGGTTTGGTACCTGAACAAAAGTGGGAATGCTTGGTTCCTCCCTCTTTGACTGAAAACTGAGAGAGTGGTAGTGGGTGACCTTCTCTCAGTGGTTTCTGGTAGCAACTCTCATTCATGGGAAGTCCAACAAATTTGCAGACAGTTTGAGCAGGAACATTCTCACTCCTCATGTGTGCTACCTGAATCCATGGGTGCACCGTAGTTTTCTGATGCTTGGGTGGTGCATGCTATGATGTATTTGTCACCCCCTTCCAACATGAAGTGCATTCCCCCAATGAGCCAGTTGCCCAGGGATGGACACTTCTGTATTCTTAGCCCCTGGGTATCCTGTATGCTTACTTTCCTTTTCCTATCATGGTAAAGTTTCTACAGAAAGCCACCCATTGCTGAGTGACTGTGATTCTCATTGCTCCTTTCTGGCCCTGAAAAGTTTGGTTCCTATTCCTCTGGCTTCATTTCCTTGATCCCGCTTAGGTTATAGATCCCATACCAGATGTGATCTCTCACCCAGCAGGAATTTTCCCGCCAAGTCTCCTCACCTCAAATAGACCGCATGGTTTCTGCAGTTCCCTTGATGGCCAAAGATCACAAGCTCTCTGATAGTTATCCATATTGTATCCTTTCAAAAGCCTTTTACATGGAAGATTTGTGCTAGTAAATAAAAATGCTTTGCAGTCTGTGCGTCTTCAAAAGGCTCGAACCGTTTAAATGGAGATTGCTGGACAGCACGAAATGGTATGTTTACTGATCTGAAGTAGTTTACTTAATTTGTTCTTCAACCTGTGGGTCCTCGGAGCTACATCGGATCCGACACTGCTGCATTTTCCAGCTACAGCTCTGAACTCCATGCTCCTACCCTTACCCATAATGCCCCCCTGGCTCCCTTTTCCCTTCAGATCTCATTTGCCGCCTGAGAGGAAGCAGCGTGGTCCGAGCTCCATTGAGTTAGTGGTGTTTTTGAACAGTGATTATTTACCTTTTTTGGCTTTTTCTATCTCTGTCTTATATACTTCTAACCTATCTATACTTTCTTGGGAGTTCTCCGTAGCGAATTTCTTGTAGGCTTTACTATCTTTCCTCCCCTTTTCTCTTTCCACATGGTGCATGTGTGTGTGTTTTTGGGCCGGCTGAGGATGGCGGACGACCCGAAGCCAGGTTTCAAAAGGTGCACAGAGTTTGGCCATAAGCTTTCCATGGTGGATGGCCACACTCTGTGCATGGTTTGTCTGGGGGTGGCTCACCTCCAGTCCCCCTGTCCTATTTGCGCTGGGTTTAATCTCAGAGCACTTAAGGACAGGCGGGACAAACTGATCGTTAAGGGCCAGTTGCCCTCCTCTGCTGGGACTGAGGTCCCACCATCCCCTGCTAAGAAAGCAGCGGCTGCTGCTTTGTCTTCCCCTTCCACATCCTCTTGGACTCACCCTCCCACCAAGAGGCCCGGGTAAGGGGATAAAGCCAAGAAGGACTGGCCTAGCAAGTGCTCCCCTGACCGCATGTCGGAGGCCGGCTCCCTGACGAAGGTTAAGCATGTTTCCATGCCAGTGACACCTTGGCTCAGGTCCCCTAGGTTCTCCCTTGAGCCTGAGGTACAGGTAAGCCGGTCGCCCCCTAGTCCCTCTCCACATTGGCTTTCCCGGCCCAATTCAGCAGTTTCCTCCCGCTCTACACAAAGCCTATCAAAAGCGGAGATTGACAAGATGATGCGGAGGTTTATCCACACTTAAATCTAGATAGGGGTCTTGCCAGGGTCTTCTCCCACTGGAGCGGGCACCTTCCAACCAGTATTTAGACCTATCACTCTTCCCATTCGACCTGCGGTTTCGGAGTTGTTGGATTCGTGGACGGTCAGAGTCGAGGGGCCGGCACCGATGGTACCCTGTACCTCAACGCTAGTCAGTGCCTTGAGTGTGTCTGATCCGACTAGATCGGATCCGAGGTCTTGGAGCCGTAGCCTTGGGGTCAGATCCGAGGGAGTGCTCTCTGCTCTGAGCTTGTTGAAGAGAAGCATTCCCCTCGGCATCTCGGCACTGACTCCCCAGTCAGATCCGGGAGGAGTGGCTTCCGCTAGTCAGCCCGTCTGCTCCCCCTAGGCATTCGACGTGGTGGAGAGGGTTCTCGCAGGGTCGAGGCCTCTGACCATTTCATCTTTGGAGTCCGTCCAGATCCCCCCTGGCCTTGAGCGCAGGTCCGACCATCTTGCCTCTCAGGGACAACCCGTAGCTGTAGTACCCCAGGACTTTCCGGCCTTGGAATAACCCACTTGCAAGACCTTCCCCAGATAGTCCACCTGAGGACCCCCCTCACAAGCATACGTATAAAAGGAGGCACTTGGACTCTCCTCCAGTGTCTCTCACCGAAGACATGGACCTGAGCGCAGGTCCGACCATCTTGCCTCTCAGGGACAACCCGTAGCTGTAATGCCCCAGGACTTTCCGGCCTTGGAATAACCCACTTGCAAGACCTTCCCCAGATAGTCCACCTGAGGACCCCCCTCACAAGCATACGTATAAAAGGAGGCACTTGGACTCTCCTCCAGTGTCTCTCACCGAAGACATGGACCTGAGCGCAGGTCCGACCTTGAGCGCAGGTCCGACCATCTTGCCTCTCAGGGACAACCCGTAGCTGTAGTGCCCCAGGACTTTCCGGCCTTGGAATAACCCACTTGCAAGACCTTCCCCAGATAGTCCACCTGAGGACCCCCCTCACAAGCATACGTATAAAAGGAGGCACTTGGACTCTCCTCCAGTGTCTCTCACCGAAGACATGGACCTGAGCGCAGGTCCGACCATCTTGCCTCTCAGGGACAACCCGTAGCTGTAGTGCCCCAGGACTTTCCGGCCTTGGAATAACCCACTTGCAAGACCTTCCCCAGATAGTCCACCTGAGGACCCCCCTCACAAGCATACGTATAAAAGGAGGCACTTGGACTCTCCTCCAGTGTCTCTCACCGAAGACATGGACCTGGATGAAGGGGAACGTCCCCCAAGATCAACCCCCCCCACCCCCCGAGGATGTCTCCTTTGGAGACATCATGGAGATCTTACACCAAAGAGGGGGGGGGGTGGTCCACCTCAAAATCAACCTCTGACGAGTCCGTGTTTCTGGAGGCATTCAGCTCGGGCCCATTTACCTCTTGGGTGTTCCCTCCTGCTGATCCACTTGTGGATTTGATAATATCTAGGGCGTGGAAAGAGCCAGACTCTGTAGAGCCAATACCCAAGCGGCCGGACAAGGTTTTAAGCCCACCCACGGACAAGTTACACTGGCACAAGGGATCCCCTGTAGATGCTGTGCTGATAGCGGTTGTGGCCACCAAGAAGGAACTCGCCCAGGAGAGTTCCATGCTCCATCTGCCTGACCGAGAGTCAAGAACGTTGGATCATTTTGAAGTGAATTTATGCTTCAGCGACCTTCTGTGTGAGGGAGCTGAACTACACGGTGCACGTAATTCGACTCCAGGGAGATCTGGTCGGGGAAGTCATGGAGTTGACCCCAGGGTCCATGTCGGCAAAGGACAGGAAGACATTCTGCACGAATGGCCACCCTAAAATCTGTAGCCAGTACGTCTATGCGTTTGCTCTCTCATGCCACGGAGTGAGCAGCACGGGCGGCAGGATCAGACGTTGCCATCCGGTGCCACGCCTGGCTGCACTTATGTCAGTTCTCTGAGCCCTTCAAGGCATCTTTTACCAACACCCTTTATGATGGTTCTTTCCTTTTTGGGAAGACGGTCAGAGAGACTTTGGTCCAGAGCGAGAAGAATGGGCAGACACTGTCTGCCATCGGGATCTGCTTCTCACCCACCTCAAATGTCTTTTTCCAGGAACCAGTGAGGCCAGAAGAAGATGTGGTTCCACAAGTCTCAAGCATTTTCCCGGGACGCTCAGGACTCGCCATCCCCCAGAGGCAGACGGGGGATATGATAGACGCCTCCCTAGATGCAGAGGGGGTTCTAGGAATTTCGGGTCCCAAGAACCTTTCCTGGATAAACCCGGACTGCAGCCCTGAGGGGGTTGCCCGGCTGCCCAGCTCTGTAGGCAGTTGGGGGTCGCTTGTCACTTCACCCACTAGCATGGGAGTCCATCATTACAGGTCAGTGGGTGCTGCGAATCATATCCAGAGGATATTTCGTCCCTTTCAAGGATCTTCCCCATCCAACAAAGCCCTCCCGGACGTCCCACCCACGCAGTGGGGAGTAAGCAGCAGTGCAGGTAGACTCACTGCTAAGAAAACAAGTCATCCAAGTGGTCCCCCCAGACCAGTCAGGATCCAGAGTTTATTCCAGGTTCTTTTTAGTGCCAAAGAAGACTGGGGACCTCAGACCAATACTGGATCTGTCCAAATTGAACCTGTCAGTAACCAAGACAAAATTCCGGATGGTCACTATTCAGTCTATCCTGCCTTGTCTGCAGGCCAGAGACTGGATGTGCTCAATCGACCTCCAGGACGCGTGCTATCACATCAAGATGGACAGGTGCTCCTGGAGGTTCCTTCGCATCTGAGCCAATTATTACCAATTTTGCACCCTCCCCTTTGGTCTCACCACAGCCCCCCGGGTGTTTACCAAAGTAATGCCAGTAGTAGCGGCTCACTTGAGGCTTCAGGGCATTCAGATATTTCTGTACCTGGACAATTGGCTCTTTACTGCCCCCTCAGAGCATCTACTATGTCAGGCCAGGGACTCCTTCCTTCAGCTAGCCAACAAGTTGGGCATTATGATAAGTATGAACAAGTCTGCTCTTCACCCGGCTCAGAGTTTAGATTTCATTTTGGCACATCTGGACACAATACAAACTAAGGAGTTTCTCACATCAGACAGGATATCCAGCTTGAGGTTACATGTCTTGCCCATTTTTCAGACCCATTTACCAACAGCCAAAACAGGGTTAAGGGCTCTAGGTTCTATGGCAGCCACTATAAATCTTCTTCCTATGGCACACTTTCATATGAGGGTACTGCAGTGGACACTGGTGATTCCAGTGGTCACTGTTAGACCTTCCTTTGTCTTTTCCAGTGGGAATTTCAAAAGCGTGCATGGACTCCCTTTGGTGGTGGATTCAGTCCTCGGATCTCCTCAAGGAACGTCCTTTTCAACCTCCTTTACACCAAACCATGGTTACCACGGATGCCTCCCTACTAGGGTGGGGGGGGTGCTTCTCAGGAAGGACAGTCCAAGGCACGTGGTCCCCTTCCGAGACCTATCTGCACATCAGTGTTCTAGAGATGAGAGCGGTTCTTCTTAAGTTGCAGGCCCTCCATGCTCATCTTCCTCTGGGAACGATTGCAATTCAGACAGACAGTATGTCAGTGGTCTGGTACATCAACAAACAAGGGGGAACCAGATCTTATCCCTTATGTCGAGAGATCATGAGAGTGTGGGAATGGGCGATATCCACCGGTCATTTTCTGGTGGCAGTGGACATCCCGGGACAGTCCAACATTCTAGCGGACAGGCTCAGCAGATCTATCCTGATGCCTTATGAGTGGTCTCTGAAGCCTTCAGTAGCGGAACAGGTCTTCCTAGAGTGTGGTCGTCCTTGCTACGTTCTCTTTGCATCTCCTTCCAACGTGAAATGCAGTGAGTTTTTTGCTCTGAACCCCCCCACTGGGGGAAGCCCCCAGAGACGTTATGATTCATGCTTGGCCCATTCTGGCCTCGACAGGTTTAGTTTCCTTTACTCGGGTCTCATCTAATTGTTCCACCACGGACCTTGGATCTGGTCCCAAATCTGCTTTCACATCCCTCGGGGATCCCTCATCCAGATCTGGACAGTCTGAAGCTCACTGCTTTGGCTGCTCCGGTTCACATGATTCTTAGGACTCCTGGTCTGTCATCTCCTGTCAAGTCCATTCTGGTGGCGGGTCATAAATCGTCCACCAGAAAAGTTTATCACAGTAAATTGAAACGTTTTTCTATATGGGCCATTCAGAGGTCTTTGGATCCTTTCACTGCACTGCTTTCGGCAGTTTTAGATTTTCTAGCTAGCATTTTTCATTGGGACGCTAGTTCCTCAACGGTGAAAGTCCAACTAGCCGCCATTTCTAATTTTCATGTTGGGGTAAACATGTCTTCATTGGCTTCCTCTAAACTTTGTAAAACTTTTCTCAATGGTGCTTTTCTTCTCAGACCCCCGGTTAAGGACCAGATTCCTCCATGGGACCTCACTTTGTTGTTGCAAGCATTGATTTCTCCTCCTGTTGACCCTGCGACATCTGTGGATCTACAATTTTTGACCTGGAAAACTGCCTTCTTGGTTGCCATCACATCTGCTAGAAGGGTATCAGAGCTTCAAGTTCTTTCTATCAAAGTCCCTTACATGATCTTTCACAAAGATAGAGTGTCGCTACGCACTAACCCGTCCTTCCTTCCCAAGGTAGCTTCGGAAGTCAGTATTAATCAGATTATTAATTTACCAGTATTTTTTCTGCACTACCAGAACAAAAGAGAATACAAATTACATTTACTGGACGTACATAGGCAGTTGAGGTTTTATCTGCACAGGACTAAACCTTTCCGGAAGTCTGATCAGCTTTTTGTGTCCTATGGCAAGCCCTTCTTTGGTAAACCTGTCTCAAAAGTGACTATTGCTCGCTGGATTTCACAGTGCATTGGCCGGGCTTACTCAGATAGAGGTTTGTATCTTCCAGGAAAAGTGAAGGCTCATTCAACGTGATGTATGGCTACGTCAGCAGCCTTTTGGTCTAGGGTCTCTTTGGATGGTATTTGTTCAACTGCTACTTGGGCCTCATCTCACACCTTTATTTCTCATTATAAACTGGATTTGGTCTCTAGGAGTAGAGTATCCTTTGATATGTGGTGCTCCAGAATATCCTTCCATGAGGGCCTCCCAAGAGTTAGGTAGCTGGGGACTCTGTCCCACAGGTTGAAGAACAAATGAAGTAAACTACTTCAGATAAAGAAGTTATGTACTCACCATAATGTTCCATCTGAGTAGTTCTACTTCATTTGTCTTCAACCGTCTCCCCCTCCTTCCCCCTAACCCTTATCCTTTGGGGTATGACATGTCCCTTGTACCGGACACTTATTGTTGGGATCTTTGGTTCTGTCAGGGCTAAAGTTCTTTTGTAATGTTTGTGTTGGAGGATAAGGTGCCATTGGGTCGGGTATCTGATACCTGTTAGGCAGCAAACACGATCTGAAGGGAGAAGGGAGATGGGGGCATTATGGGTTAGGGGAGGAACATGGAGCTTGTAGCAGTAGCTGGAAAATGTGTCCATGTTGGATCCGATGTGGATCCAAGGGCCCACAGGTTGAAGACAAATGAAGTAGAACAACTCAGATGGAACGTTATGGTGAGTACATAACTTCTTTTTTTCCTCACTGTAGTGCAATCTCTGAGTTGGTATATTTAATTAGCAGGGGGTATGGATGGTGCAGGGGGGCTTTCTTCCCTGAAAAAACATAATTTTTTTTTTTATTATTTACATTTTGAAGCTTCAAAACTTCTATCTTATGGTCGCGACCGTAAAATCGGCCCTGGGGCCTATACAAGCCCAGCCAAAAAGGTACCCTGGCTTTTGCCACCCAAGAAAATTATTTTCCTGTGCCACTGTCGAGCAGAGCCACAGAGGTGATCCCCGGGGAGAATTTTCTATTTCCCATCCAATCATCAAGATTTTTCTTGAAGATTGCTAATGAGGAGCTTTGTTTGATATAGATAGGTAGTTTATTCCAGAGTATGGGAAGTCTCTGGGACAGGAATCTATCCCTCCGGCATGTTCCGTTTATTGTGGTGACAAGGTTTAGGTCCCTAGAGCGTGTAGTTCGGAGAGATTGGGATTTCTTTAAGTGGAGCATGTCCAACAGCTCTGTGTTTGACATAGCTTTGTATGTTAGGGAGAGATCACCTCTGAGTAGGCGATATGCGATGGAGTAAAGCTGGAGTTTTTTGAGACGGTCTGCGTAGGGCATCTGTTTAAGGCCGGTAATCCTCTTTGTGAGGTATTTCTGAGGCCTTTCCAGTTGTTGTAGATGTCTTGTGAGGTACATACCAAAAGGGGCGTTGTACTCTATAATGGGTCTAATGAGTGATGAGTAGAGGGGAACAATGAGCTCTTTTTTTCTGGATGAGAAACCTTTTGTGATGAGGTGTGCCATGTAGAAGGATTTCCTGACTACTGTGGCGATGTGATTATCAAAGGAGAGACTACTGTCCACCTCTGTCCCAAGGCCTCTTATCACACTTTCGGTATTAAGTATATTACCACCTATGTTGTAGTTCATGGGTGCAGAGTTTTTACCAAAGGGGATGACAGTGCACTTTTTGGCATTGAGCTTGAGGCCATGGCTTTGACACCAGGCATCTGTCTCAGTGAGGCCCTTTTGTAGGATGTCCACATCGTTAGGAGTTTCGATTATGGCTCGTAGTTTGCAGTCATCTACGAACTTTGTTAGGCAAAGACCTTCTGTGTTAGCCTGCACTTCAGAGAAGTAGATACCAAACAGGAGAGGACCCAGGACTGAACCCTGTGGTACTCCACTTGTCACTGGTCTGAAGTCAGATTTGGAGTCTGCTACTTTCACAGTGTGGGTTCTGTCAGTGAGCCAGTTGGCAACCCATCTTGTGACATAGGGATTTATACCTAGTTTAGTGAGTTTATCTATAATTCCAGAGTGAGGGATGGTGTCGAAAGCCTTGGCAAGATCTAGATAGGCTGTGTGAACCACCTTACCCTTGTCTACGGCTTTGGTGACTGCTTCAAAGAAGTCTGTCAGGTTTAAGAGACATGATCTGCCTTTTACAAACCCGAACTGGGAGGGATCCAGAGTTTGGAGATTACCAATGTCTTTGTTTATAAGTTCCATGATGATACGTTACATGGCCTTGCAGACCAGGCTCGTCAGGCTAATGGGGCAGTAGTTCCCAGGGTCCGTGGTGGCTCCCCCCTTGTGGAGTGGGATAACCATTGCTGTGTGCCATTCAGCAGGCACAAAGCCTGAGGTGAGGCTATGATTGAACATGGTACTTAGGGTGGGGTGCCAGTTCGTTCTGTAGTTCGTGTAGAACGCAGCCTTGGATGTCTGGTCCCGTGGATGCTGTGATGTTCTTCGTGTTTCACTGTTGCAGTCATAACTGTGGGGTGCTCCTGCCGGCAGGCAGCCCGAGGTCGGCCAGAATCCCAAAGTCTGGGTCCGGCGTCGGCTGTATAAGCTAGTATCCTGACGTCAGGACACCTTGGTACATAGCCCTCAGCCGACGCCATCTTCTCCAGTCTTTCTTGCCGTGCGGTGGAAAGCAGCTCGCAAAACGTTGGTTGGCGATTTTCGAACAGCGTATTTGGTTGTTGTCGGTCCGAAGTTGTTACTTCTCTTCTCAAAGCTGAGTACCCCGTTGGGGAATCTTTTTCTTGTTCCTCCGATGTCAGAAAAAGTTAATAATTGTATAGCGTGTGGGAAACAAATACCTCATAAAGATTTCTACTCTTACTGTCTACCTTGCTTAGGCCCTGACCACGATGTTTCTTGTTGTCGGTTCTGTGCCAGGTTCAACTCTCGTACTATCAAGCGCAGGTACGATTGGGCTTTAAATTATTTTGGCAGACGCTTCAATTACAGAATGTCATCGGACACTACCGGAGTTCAAAAGAAGCGCAAAGACAAAGACAGGCCTCCGAGGTCCAAACAGGACTCGTTGCAGCTGGAGCCAGCGTCCGGTTCGGCTGTCGTCAGTGAGGCGCTTTTGCAGCCCCTGTCGTCCGCCACTTCTGAACCGATGGCCGATACGGACTCCCATGGGGAGCCATCGAGGCCCACTATTTTAACTGCTACAGGACCTTCGGACGTCGCTCCTTCAGATGGGTCCGGAACCGCTGTGCAGGTACCGACTTCTGAGGGGGTTTTCAGGCCTACTCACATCACTATTTCAAAGGCAAAGGCAAAGACAAAGACTCCTACTAAGTCTAAAGTTCCAGCTCAAGTTGCTTCTGAATCCACTACCAAGACACAAAAACAATTATTGAGGATGGCTGAAGATTTGCTTACAATGATTAGGGGTTCTCACCCCCCTCCTGAAAAAGGCCTCGACAGGATGTTACTCTGGATTCCTCTGACCAGGCTTCTGTATCTTCTGTTTCTTCCTCTGATCAGGACTATTCCTTTCCCCCTTATGAGGATTCGGATGCTGAGGATTCTTTGCCCTCGGCCTCCGCCTGAGGATTTTTCTTTTGGGGAAACCTTGCATGAGATGAGGGAACATTTTCATTGGGAAGGACAGGAATATTCTGCTTCCAAAAAGAGGCTTAGAGAATTTCTTCTTCTTCCTCAGCATAGGCCTTTAGCTATTCCTCCTGTTTTGGACATTGTAGATGATGCTTTTTCTGAGGCTAATTTGAATCCTGATTCCATGCCTCCTGCTCCTTCTAAGCCTGATAGATTTTATAGGGTTCCTGACTCTCATTTATTTTTATTTAAAAACCCTTCTGCAGATCCTGAAACTATTTCTCAGGGCTCTAAGGCTGCTAAGGTTGCTACTTCTAAAAATCCTATTCCCTCCGAGAAAGATTCTCGTGCTTTAGACAGGTGGGGAAAAAAGGTATATACTTCTGCTACCCTGTCTGTAAGGGCTTTAAATTGCCAGTTTCATATGTTTAAATATCAGCAATTTCTTTTGTCTGTTTTAAAGCAAAAGCTTGCTTCCCTTCCTGCTTGTGCAGAGGATAAGGAACTTCAGGATGTTTTGCATGCTACTGAACAGGTTAACAAGCATAGCTTACATTGTGGTTTTGATGCCTTGGATGCTTCCTGCAGGGCTGCTGCCTCTGGTACTGTGATTAGGGGACATGCCTGGCTTCGTGAACAAAGTTTACCTGAACAGATTAAGGCTAAGTTATTAGATGCCCCTGTTCAACAGGATGTTCTTTTTGGTTCTAAGGCTGAGGAAGTTATTAAAAAGATGGAAGAAAAGGCAAAGTCCATGCAGACTGTAAAAGATTTCTTGCAGGTTCAGCCTCCTAGATTTTCCAGGAATTGGCCCTCTAAAAATTGGTCCTTTCCCACGTCTGACAGGCCTCAAAGGGGAAGATATAGACGCTCCAGAGGTCGTGGTCAAGCCCAGACCTCTTACAGCTCTAGACAATGGACTGCTTCTTCACCTAGAGGGGAGAAGACAGATCCCAATCTCAAAGAAAGCAAACTCAATGACTCTCTCGGTTGGGCTTCAGGACCCCTTTACCTGGACGCCCCTCGGAGGAAAACTGTCTCTTTTACAGAAATTGGACTCATATTACCCAGGACAGATGGGTATTGGACGTGATTTTAAAAGGTTACAAGTTCCACTTTCACACTTTGCCAAGGACACGGTTGGCCAGATCTGCCAAAACTTCAATGGTCAGAGGCCTTAACTCAAGTGGATGCTCTTCTGGCCATGAGAGCCATAGAGCCTGTTCCACTCTCGGAAATGGGAAAAGGGTTTTATTCAAGGCTGTTTCTGGTTCCCAGAAAACAAAACTCATGGAGACCTATTCTGGACCTTTCTGTGTTAAACACCTTTTTGGAAATTCCAAAGTTCAAGATGCTTACTCTGCAACAGCTAATTCCAATGCTCTCTCAGGACGCCTGGATGGTGACATTGGACTTAAAGGAAGCCTATTTGCATATCCCTATCAGACAAGAACGCAGGAAATTCCTCAGGTTCAAGGCAGGTTTGAGGCACTTTCAATTCTCTGTTCTGCCCTTTGGTTTATCTACTGCGCCCAGAGTCTTCACCAAGTGCCTGGCACCAGTAGTGGCTTACTGCAGACTTCAGGGGATCCAGATTTACCCCTATTTGGACGACTGCCTTATTCAGGCAGACAGCAAAGATCTTCTGCTTCAACATCTGGACTTTGTTCAATGTCTTCTCCTATTACTGGGATTCTCAGTGAACATAAAAAAGTCACATTTGATCCCTTCTCAACAAATGGTATTCTTGGGAGCCCTCTTAAGTACAACCTTACAAAGGGCCTACCTCACTCCAGAAAAACAAACTCAGCTGGCTTCTACTTTCAACACCTTGGCAACTCTATCTCAGCTCACTGCAAGGAAATTCCTGCAGGATCTGGGCTACATGGCTTCCTGCATTCTGTTGATTCCAAACGCAAGGCTTCACATGAGAAAGCTTCAATGGTATCTGAAAAGTGTATGGTCACAGCACTACCACGATCTGGATATTCTGATTCCTCTGATCCCCTGCCTCCAGAAGGAGTTCCTCTGGTGGTCCAGGGCATGCACGTTAAACGAAGGAAAACCTTTTAGTCTCCCTCAGCCTACTCAAATCCTAACCACGGACGCCTCGGATTATGCTTGGGGAGCACACTTTCTAGACAATTGCCAGCAGGGAACCTGGACAAAGGACCATCTTCACTGGCACATCAATCTGAAGGAAATGTTGGCAGTTCAAAATGCCCTTTAGCCTTCAAAACCTTTTACAACCAGGGCCTCTGCTAATTCGCACAGACAACACCACGGTCATGTGGTACATCAACAAGCAGGGGTTCTCATTCATACCCCCTTTGCAGACTAGCTATGGGTTTATGGGACACAGCTCTAAATTTGAATCTGCATCTCCAGGCTCAATTCATTCCAGGGAAACAGAATCTCTTAGCAGACAGCCTGAGCAGAAACATTTCAGATCCTCACGAATGGATGCTAGACACCAACTTGTTCAACAGGATTACTGCAGTTTGGGGATGTCCCCAGATAGATCTGTTTGCATCCCATCTCAATCATCAGCTGCCTCGCTTTTGCACCAGGTCCTTCCACAAAACAGCATGGAGAGTGGATGCCCTGTCCTTCAGCTGGAGAAGCCTGTCAGCATATGCCTTCCCTCCTCTTCCTCTACTGCCTCGGGTTCTACTGAAGATAAAGCAGGACAAGCCCAAGTTTCTCATCTTGATTGCTCCAAATTGGCCTCGTCAGTTTTGGTATCCAACCTTAAAGCTCCTGTTCTCTGGGCCTCCTTGGATTCTTCCACTGAACCCTTCGCTTCTGTCCCAGCATCAGGGTCAGTTACTACATTCCAATCTCAAGACCCTTTGCTTGGCAGCTTGGCTCTTCAAAGGAATTTGATTTCCTCTAGTCTTCCCAAACAAGTTTTGGATGTTCTTTTGGAAGCTAGACGGCCTAGCACTAGGAAATCTTATGCCTCTAAATGGAAGAGGTTTTCTATTTGGATGCAGGACCGAGGCTCTGATCCTCAGGTTCCTGATCTCTCCTCTATTTTGCTTTACCTTTCGGAACTTTTATCTAAAAGACTTTACTTTTCTTCCATTAAGATTCATGCTTCTGCTATCTCTGCGCATTTCAGTTCTGATCCTCCTGTTTTTTCACATCCTTTGGTGAAGCAGTTCTTGAGAGGGGCTAAAAATTTGCGGCCTCCAAGGACTCCTCCTGTACCTGCCTGGGATCTTAATTATGTTTTAGAAAAACTTACTTTGCCTCCTTTTGAGCCTGCTGCATCTTCAGATATTAAATTTCTATCCTGGAAGACTGTTCTTTTGTTAGCATTGACCTCTGCCAGAAGGGTCTCAGAGTTGCAAGCTCTCATGGCTGTGGAACCATACCTTATTTTCCATCAGGACAGAGTATCCTTGAGGACCAATCCTACTTTCATGCCTAAGGTGATTTCGAAAGTGGCTTTGAATCAGACAATTCACCTTCCTACTTTCTTTCCAAATCCTCAAAATAAAGGGGAAAGGATTTTGCATTCATTGGATGTGCACAGACAGTTACGATTTTACTTGGACAAGACTAAAGATTTCAGAAAGTCTAACCAATTGTTTGTTTCCTTTGCTTCCAGTTCTCTTGGAAAACCTATTTCTAAACAAACTATTTCCAAATGGATTGCTTATGGAATCAGATTTTGTTACACTCATCATGGGAAGCAGTTTCCAGGGACCATTAGAAGTCATTCTACTAGAGCAGCCGCTACTTCTACTGCTTTCCTCAGAGGAGTCCCTACCAAGGATATCTTGGAAGCTGCCACTTGGAGTTCTGTGCATACTTTTTCCAAGCACTACAATCTCCCCTTGTTTTCTAAGTCTAGGGCAGGCTTTGCCTCTGCTGTCTTGCAGGGTATTCTTGCCTCCCCTTCTTCTATCTAAAGCCTCCTCCCTCTCTACACTGCTTTGGGATTCCACCCTACAGTTATGACTGCAACAGTGAAACACGAAGAACATAGTACAGTTGTGTACACCTACCATAAATGTAGATGTTCGAGTGTCTTCACTGTTGCAGTCAGGGTTTCCCTCCCTCCTATCCCCTCTTTCTCTCATATTTGTGGTGTATTTGTGTTTCCTTGTTGGATTCATTTTTTGATTTGTTGGGGACTTCTGACATCTAGGGCAAGAAAGGCTGGAGAAGATGGCGTCGGCTGAGGACTATGTACCAAGGCGTCCTGACGTCAGGATACTAGCTTATACAGCCGACGCCGGACCCAGACTTTGGGATTCTGGCCGACCTCGGGCTGCCTGCCGGCAGGAGCACCCCACAGTTATGACTGCAACAGTGAAGACACTCGAACATCTACATTTATGGTAGGTGTACACAACTGTACTTTCTTGGCTTTGGAGCGTGTGGTTTTTACCTGTGCAGCCGTGTTTACAGGAACTTTGCTTTCTTCCGGTATAGAGATGGGCTGTTTAGGGGGTGAGAGGGGGGTAAAGTTAACACTGAACCTGTCTGCCAGGATGTTGGCAATATCAGTTGGGTCTGTGTATTTAGTGCCATTGTGCTGTAACTCAGAGCAGATCTGAGTGTTGCCATTGAGATTCTTGACATAGCTATAGAATGCTTTGTGGTTGTCTTTAGAATCAGTGTCGATTTTGTTTTCGTAACTAGCTTTGGAGGATTTTATCAGGGATCGCAGCTTCTTACTGAGGCTGACCAGGGAGCTCCTCCACTCGTAGGATTTTACTCTCTTTTGCAAGAGTTTTTTCCTTCTGTTATACAGTTTGTTTATGGCA
This sequence comes from Protopterus annectens, assembly GCF_019279795.1. Lineage (NCBI taxonomy): Eukaryota > Metazoa > Chordata > Ceratodontiformes > Protopteridae > Protopterus > Protopterus annectens. Next base: position 403,938,982 of record NC_056747.1, on the reverse strand, counting down.
GGGGACCACCAAATTGGATTCCTTTTTTTGGAGGATAGCGTCTTGGTTCTGTTTGGGATAGCACGATCCATGCACTTATGTAAGTGCTTATAAAGTGCAATTGTGTAGGATTCAGTAGTCGTAACTGTATTGTCCATCTGCATGGGTGTCATGAAGTTCACCACTTCTGTCTTAAGAAGCATGAAGTTGGCTTTGTAGAAATTTTTTACCATGGTTTCCTTAATGGGGGAGTGGAGGCAGGATGTGGATATCTAGGGTAATTAGCTTATGGTCGGATCGGACCAATGAGGCATTGACTTCAGGTGTGGAACACCGGTCACTCATATTGGTAATGACTAGATCTGGGATATTGTTGCCCCTGGTGGGGGTGTGGATAAGTTGATCCAGGGCATTGGAGTTTATGAATTCCAGAAAGCGTTGAGTGAAGGAGTTGGTACATGAGTAGTTTTTCCAGTTAATGGTGGGGTAGTTGAAATCGCCCATTATTAGGATGTTTGGTTGAACCCTGATATTTTCCAGTACATCAAGAAAAGAGGAGTGGGAATCATGGGGCATGGTGGGTGATCTGTAGCAAGCTACAATTTGGATTGCAGTTTTGCCCAGAGTTACTTGCACTTGGATAACCTCGGCTGCATTATGCTGAGCAACTAGCCTGGAGGTGTGGATATCCTTAATGAATATGGACACACCTCCGCCTTTGGTGTTCCGGTCCAGGTTACATGGCCGAAATGTGTGGTATGAGATATAGCCTGGTAGTGCAGGGGTGCTCTCTGGAGCCTTGAACCAGGTCTCAGTGTATATGTACGTGTGTATATATACATATTTATAAATACACACACACACACACACACACACACACACACACACACACACAGTGCTTCTTACCCTTTTACAGACCTCATGCCTTGCTTTATTCCTGTTAAGTCCTTCCACTCAATATGTCTATTGCTACCTGTAATGAATACATTTCTTGTACCATTGTTTGTACACCCCTTCCTTTTTATAGCATTGCTGGTATTCTTTTATCCTGCTTTACTTTTTGGCTGCCTTTCTGTTCTTGAGTGATTTAGTCGTCATGGTTGATGAGCCTTCTGGATTTAAAAAAAATCTTCTTCCTGTGGGCATAAGATTCCAGTTTCGGATGCCCACTAGGAATGTGTCTGTTGCCTTGGATTGGCACATCTCAATGTAGAATGAGAGATCTGTGCTGGATTTAATCATCAGGCACTTGCTGAGTGCCACAACAAACTGGTTTTGAAAGGTTTGCTCCTTTCTTATTATTAATGCTACTTTGACTAAAGCTTCTCATCCTAAAAAAATTTCTGAGAAGATCAAGGAGGCTTCATTTGTTAAAGAGAAGGAGTCTAGTAAGTGAGCCTCTGATCATTTTCCTTCTTGTGTTGTGGGTTTGGCTCTGCCTGAAAAAGTTTTCAAGCCATCAGATCTGTCTGGTTCCTCTGAGCCAAGAGCCAAATCTAAGTCTTCCTGTCCTCAGGTTACACTCCGAGTTCTGTACCTTCTAGGACCATTCTCACTCCTTACAGTAGACCCCTCAAAGCTCTTCCAAGCCATCCTCAACCTCTTCATCCCTCAGGTCATCTAGGAGCTTAACTGAAGATGATGTGGACAGGATGATGAGGAAGTTTCTCCAGACCCAAATTCAGTTGGGAGTTTTACTGTCTCCATCTCCCATCAGACCTCTGAGCCTTCCACCAGCCTAAACCCAACTGTTGACACCTACTCTGATCCAACCTGTTGTTTTGGAACCATCAGTCCCGAGAGTTTCAAATTTGTCTGTGTTGGATTTGAAGGCCTAGCCTTCATCGACTCCAACCACATCTCTGATCCAGTCGGTGCTGGCACTATGGGAGCCAGTAGAATCTCGGAGACATGATCTCTGCACTGGGTCCTGGTGGTTGGGTTTGACTCCAGTGTTCTCAGAGTCTTCACTTCTTCTTGTCACAGCTTGGGTTTGACCTGTGCTTTGAGGAAGGATCATTGTGATGCTGTGAGCCATCCTGGGCAGGTGTCTTTTGCTCCTGTCAGGGTGCCCCTTGTTTGACCCATGGTTTCTGCCTTTGAGGTGGTGGAGAGTGTGTGTTCCACCCCTGTGGACAAGGCATACTTGCTTCCTCTGGTCCACCCCTGCCACAGCTGTGTGCCTCTATCCATGAGTTTTGTCATTCTGTCCCATCATTCCAGTCGGCCTGTTCAAGCTTGCAGACTGTCCTCTTCCAGGACTCTGCTCACACTTCTGAGTCCTCCCTGGAGCATCCCTCTGGGGATCCTCAGAAGCAAATGTGCAAAAGTAGGCACTTAAGATTCCCCACAGGAATCCATGACAGAAAATACCAACTTTGATTAAGTGGAGGGGTCCTCCAGATTGCCGTTTGAGGATGTTTCCTTTGGTGAAATACTCTTAACTTTTAAGGCAGAAAGGTGGTTGGTCTTCTGACCCCCCCCCCTTTCACAGGAGGATTCATTGTTTCTTGAGACTTTTGCAGGTGACTCAGCTATGACCTGGGTAGTCCCACCACTGGACAAGTTAGTGGACCTCATATCCATGGGCCTTGAAAGTATCTGGATCTCACTGAGCCTATCCCTAAAGGCCAGATAAGTACCTTTTGTGTCTAAGGATCAAGCCCATTGGCACAAGGGTCCCCTGTAGATGCTATGGTGGTAGCAGTGGCAACCAAGAGAGAACTTGCTGAACAGAGTTCCTGTCCATCCCCCGAACAGATAGTCCAGGATGGTGGACATGTTTGTGAAGAGTGTTTATGCATCAGCAACCTTCGCTCTGAGGTCGCCAAACTATTTTCACATGTTATTAGCTTTCAGAGGGACTTGACCAAGTAGTTTTCCCATGCCCGCTCAGGTTCCATGTCTGTGGAGAACAAGAAGTTCATATCTTCTCACCTAGCCACTCTACAGTCCCTGTCAAATGCCTTTGAGTCTTTCTCACACCTTGGAGGGAGCTTTGAGAACCGCTGGTTCAGGATTTGCTTTGAGACAGCATACCTTGATGCACCTTTGTGATTTTGCAGAGCCTTTCAAGTAGTCATTCGTAAATGCTTGTTTTGGTGGATCCACCTTATTCAGTCCCAAGTTGAAGGAAACTCTGTCTAGGACTGAACAAGATGGAAAGACATTATCTGCAGTAGGGATAAGTTTCTGTATCTCTCAAAGGACCTTTTCACGAAGCCAGAGAGGTTGTAGGAAGATATGGTCCTAAAATTTCAAGGCTCTTCCCAGGACTCCTATGGGGCTAAATCCCTCCAAGGCAGATGATAAAGCTGTAATGGTTGACATTACCCACGTGGCAGAGGAGGCATGCAAAACCAGGGCTTCCTAGGTCATTTCTCCGAGAAGCCCATCCAGTGCTCCTGAAATGTTGCGCAACTGCTGCACTCTAGTGGCAGTCAGTAGGAAGTTTAACTCTACAGTTGGAAGTCTGCATAATCACCACCAAAGGTATATTTGGGTGTAGAGGATCATATCCAGAGGTTACTACAGACTCTTTCCCTTTATCCTTTCAGTCGGCCCAGAGAAATTCCCGACATTCCACCCTGTCAGAGGAAAGCAGCAGTACAAAAGAGTCATCCAAATGGTCCCCTCAGACAGCAACAGTTTAGAACTTACTGGAAGTTCTTTTTGGTGCCAAAGAACAATGGGGACCAAAGGTCTCTCTTGGTTTTCAGCAATTTGAATCATTTTGTCATAACACTGAAAGTTCCGAATGGTCATGATTCAGTCCATTCTGCCACTGTTGCACAAGGACAGTTGGATATGCTTGAAAGATCTCCATGCTGTCACATCAAAATAGACAGATGATACAGGAGATATTTATACTACCGCTGGGATCTAGTCATTATCAGTTCAGGGCCCTGCCCTTTGGCCTCAACACAGCCCCCCTGAATGTTCAAGTACATGGCAGTGGTTGCAGCACACTTGAGACTGTTGGGATTACGGGTGATTCCATATCTCAGTGAATGGCTCCTCTCTACTCACATCAAGTCTATACTGAGTCAAGACAGGGACTACTTGCTCCAGCTATGTCTTCAACTGGGCATCACAGTGAACTATGCCAAATTTCAGCTATCCCCCACTCAAGTCCTGGAGTTCATTGGTGCTCATCTGGGTACAATAGTACAGATCACAAGGTTAGGACAGACAACGTGAAACACTTTACAGAGTCAAGCATCCCACATTCTCTTTCTGTCCTTGGATCTATGGCAGCTTCCGTAACTCTAGTACTACTAGCAAGGTATTACATGATGGTACTGCATTGGATGCTTGCAGTGCAGTGCTCAATAAGACGACACCCTCTGTCCATGCCGATATGGATTACAGTGATTTGCAGGGAACACACAGCCTGGTGGATCACTGCAAAAGATGTCCAGGCTGCCCTTTTATTCTTTTAGCACTCGGTTACAGTGACACTACGGATGCCTCCCAACTAGGGTTGGGGAGCATTACCTGAGAAGGATGATCAAAATCATTTGGAGGTCAGTCTTCACATCAGTGTTCTGAAATGAGAGCAGAATTATTAGGGTTGCAGGCGTTTCAGCATGCTCTCCCTCCAGGGTTGGTGGCTGTTCAGGTAGACAGTATGTCAGTAGCCTCGTACATCAACAAGCAAGGAGGACTCAATCCTATGCTTTATGTTGAGAGGCTTTAAGAATATGGAAAAGGTTGGTCTCTTCCCACCACTTCCTTTTAGCAATGTATATTCGAGGGATGTCCAGCGTACTAGCAGACAAACTGAACATGTCCACCTAACTCCCTAGTGAGTGGTCTCTCAACCCTCTGGTGGTGGAAACTATTTTTTTGTCAATGTGCCAGCCGTGCTGCAATCTCTTCACTTTCCCTCTCAGCACCAGGTTCTTTGCCCTGATCCCCCCCAAATGAGATATCGAGAGAATGTTCATGATTGGTTCCTACGCATTTCATCCTACTCATCTAATTCCCAAATTTCTTCAGAAAATGTTTCACTGGAATAGCAAATTAATTCTCATTGCCCCGTTCTGGCCTCAACAAGTATAGTTTCCCTTCCTGTGGGCCTCATCTAGTACACCCCACTGGGTATTGGTTCCATCCACTGATCTCTGTCATCCATCAGGGATAACTCATCTGGACCCTCAAATTAACAGCATGGTTTCTTTACTTCCAGTGAGGACTAGACATTTTAGGTTTTCTTCCCCAGTTCGACACATCCTTATGTCCTCTCGGGAGGATCCTACTAGGAAGGTGTGGAAGAGCAAATGGAAAAAGATTCTCCCATTGGGCTTTCCAGAGACAACTAAACCTCTTTTCATCACCAATTCCCGATATCCCAAACTTTTTGCTTCCATATTCAAGCAGGGAAGCTAGTTATTCTACAGTAAAGATCCACCTTTCAGCCATCTCGAATTTTCATTTAGGAGATGACCATTCATTCCTGGCATCATCTAGTTTATTTAAAACCTTTCTCAAAGATATCTTCTTACTGTGACCCCTGTTAAGTTTCCTACTCCTCCATGGGATTTAATAATACTTCTTCATGCTCTGACTCAGCCCCCCTTTGAAACAGCTGCCGAGGTGGACTTGGAAGTTTTTGTCTTGGAAAACCATTTTTTGGTCGCAATGACATAGTTCAGAAGAGTAGCAGAACTCCAGACTCTCTCTTCCAAGCTGCCATATCTGATCTTTCTCAAGGACAGGGTGTCACTCCATACTAATCCTTCCTTTCTGCCTAAGATGACTTCAGAAACTACTATAAATCAGTCCATCAGCCTTCCTGTTTTCTTTACAGAATTTTCCAGCAAAGGAGAATATATACTGTAGTTGTCGGATGTTCATAGGCAGCTTTGATTCTATATCAACAAAATGAAAGCTGTTTGTATATGTGTTGGTTTCCTATTTTTTCCTTAACAAGAGATAGCTTTTTGGCATTTTTTTTTAAACTTCCCATTTTAGGCCAAGGCTTTTTAACTTGGTAAGTGTTTATACGCTTTCTGCAAGCATGCTCTAGTAGGGTCACTCTGCCAACTGATACATGCACAAAGTAACTTTTTGTTTGATTAAGTCCCAAAGTCCATATTGATCATGTCACCAGGAAAAGGCATAAGGAAAAAAGGCAGAATTTTGATATTGTAAAACAGCCTGTCTGTTTGCCCTTGGGGTTCTGGTGAACTTTGAGTTTTTATTCTTAAACTTTTTCCCCCAGCAAAACCCAAGGCACAAAAGTCATCTATACCAAAACCAAAATGAAAGTTTCAAGGCCTGCTTCTACACAGGTGTATCATACTTTGCCATCTCTGTTCACTGTGGCATATTCTTTGCACCTTAAATAGATGTTTTGTCTAGAATAAGTCCTGCTAGAACTGTAAAGATACCAGTTATTGTAATAGTTGACACTTCATTTGCTGAAATGTGTTCTGCCCTGTTTCAGCCTTATATGTCCAGGCCAGGTATACTAAGGTCTGGCTTCTCTTCCTCATCCCTGTCACAGCCTATAGCAGATTGTCCAAGGCTGTATTAAAGGAATAGGGGAGATGATCCAGTGTCTCTCCTCCAATCGATTTGGCATCAGGGCATTGGAAGTCATTTTAGTTTGTATTTTTTCTTTTGTTTCAGCATCCTAAGTGGCAGAAATTATTGTTGCTAGGGTCAACGTTGTTCAAGTAGATATGATCTGTGAGATTGCCAAAGCCATAGAGACAGGTGTTGACTCCAGTACGAATGCCACTTTACCCAACTCAGTCATCCTTCCAATTACATTAATGTCACAAATCCTTATCCTGCTAATGTCAGTGCTTTTGACCTTGATGCAGTTCACAAGTGCCGGTCGGCCGATTCCTGAAATTTTCATTTCCGAGTTTCAGGCCAGAGGTCTTCAACTAAAAGCTAAGTACCCCGTTGGGGAAACTTTTTCTTGCTCCTTACCGATGTCAGTAAAAGTTAATAATTGCATTACTTGGTGGAAGCAAATACCTCATAAGGATTTTCATTTGTACTGTATTCCTTGCCTAGGCCATGACCACAACGTGCCTTGCTGTCAGTTTTGTGCTAAATTTAATTAATCAACGCACAATTAAACATTAGTATATTTTTGCTTCTAAATATTTTGGCTCAAGATTTAATTATCCAGAAATGTCGTCGGTTAGCAATCTGACTACCGGAATACCTAAAAAACGCAAAGAAAAAGACAGGACAGACCATCGAGGTCCAAAACCGCCGCTGGCGCTTCTCCTAAACCAGTCTCCGGTACTCAGTGAGGCGCTTTCGCAGCCCCTGATACCCGCTACTTCTGATTCACAGGCCTCTACTGAGACCCATTTGGAGTTCGGTATGCCGCGAGATGCTTCAGATATGGAACACATGGATGTCCTTCAAGGATGCATCTGCAGTCATAACAAATGGGTTGTCCTGTCGTCAGGCAGCCCTTCGGTCGGCCGGATTCCAAAGTCTGGGTCTGGCCTCGGCTGGTGTCGCACTTCACCCGACGTCATCTCTCCTGGTCTTCGGGTATAAAGGCATCAGCCGACGCCATTTTCCTCAGTCTTTCTTGCCGCGTGGCGCCCGAAGCAGAAGCTGTTCGCAAGGGCCGGTCGGTCAGATCCAGAGATTACTACTACCGAATACTTCCGAAGACTTCTAAAAGCTAAGTACCCCGTTGGGGACTCTTTCTTGCCTCAGCCGATGTCAGAAAAAGTAAATAATTGTTTAACTTGTGGGAAACAAATACCTCATAAGGATTTCCACTCGTACTGCCTACCTTGTTTAGGCCCAGACCACGACGTAGCAGCCTGTTTAGCCTGTGCTTCCTTCAACCGACGAACGCTTAGGCGTCGGTCGGAGTTTGCTGAACAGTTTTTCGGCTCAGATTTTGCGTACATTATGCCGTCGGATCCTCCGACTACTCAAATTGTTAAAAAACGCAAAGAAAAAGACCGACACTCGCGGTCCGCGGTTTCGGCCGAAACCACGGTTAAGCAAACCGCGAGTGTCTCGGTTTCGGCGAAACCGAGCAAACAGGTCAATCTTCAGCCGAATCCATGACTACTACCGAGGCTCCTGCTACCCTAGTTGAATCGGCCTCTGAAGTTTTGCCTACTAATGTGGTTCCTATTGAATTATCAGACACCATCCCTTTGGATGTCTCTACCCCAGCACGTGGTGCTGCTAGGCCTCCTGCAGCCATGTCTATTAAGGCCTTTGCCAGGGCTAAAGCAGCCAAAACTGCTAAATCAGTGCCTGTTAAGCCCCCCTCACACAGGCCCAGTTCCAGTTCACAAATGCTTACTTTGGCAGAGGATCTCATCTCTTTAATTAGGGGATCCCAATCTCACCCAGACAGGGCCTCTCAGCCTCCAGAAAAAAGACCTAGAGCAGAGCCCCCAGAGCCAGTGTCCTCTGATGATTCTTCGGATGACTCAGACAATACTGACCATCCAGAGGCTCCTTTTTCTACTTATGAAGATTCCGATGCTGAAGAATCTATTCCATCTGCCTCTCCACCAGAGGAATTTTCCTTTGGGGAAACCTTACATGCCATGAGAGAACAATTCCAATGGCAGGGACAAGATTTCTCAGATTCAAGAAAAAGGCTTAGGACCTTTCTACACTTACCACAACACAGGCCCTTAGCTATACCCCCAGTTCTGCCTGTTGTGGATGATGCATTTAATGATGTTTGCACTGCTCCTGATACTTTACCTCCAGTCCCTGCCAAACCAGATAGGTTTTGCAGGGTACCAGACACTCATCACCACCTATACAAAGCCCCACTTGCAGATCCTGAGACTATCTCCCAGGGGCCTAAGGCAGTAGCTTCGACCTCAGCAAAAAAACCTCTCCCTTCTGAAAGGGAATCCAGGTCCTTAGAGAGATGGGGGAAAAAAGTTTACACCTCTGCTATTCTCTCAGCTAGAGCTTTGAACTGTCAGTTTCATATGATCCAATACCAAGAGTTTATGCTTGATCAGTTAACTAAGAAATTGTCCTCTGATGACTCCTTAGATAAGAAATATGTTTAAGAAATGGTGAATAACATTCAGCAGGTTAGTAACCATTCTTTAAAATGTGGCTATGATGCACTGGAGGCTTCATTTAGATCAGCCATGACTGGCACTGTTATAAGAAGGCATGCATGGTTGAAAGAACAGGTCTTGCCGGATCATGTTAAAGCAAAGCTGTTAGATGCTCCTATGGATAAGGCCAGTCTATTTGGTACTCCTGCTCAGCAAGTAATGAAGAAAATGGAAGAGAAGGCAAAATCTGTACAAACAGTTAAGGATTTCTTACAGGTTCAGCCCCAAGGTTTAGCAGGAACTGGCCTTCCAAAATTGGTCCTTTCCAGACTCCTCAAAATCTCAGAGAGGCAGGAATAGACGTGCCAGAGGCAGAAATCAATCCAGAGGAGGTGCCTACAGAGGCGCCAGTGGCAAGGCAATAACCAGCGAGGCACAGACACAACCACTGCCACTGCACCAGGACAATCACAGTGACTTGGCTCTGACACCGCCTACCAGGGAACAAATAGCAGCACCTTTAGGCGGAAAGTTAGCCTTATTTTCAAAAAATTGGCACTATATCACAAAAGACAAGTGGATTTTGCAGACCATAGACCAAGGCTACAGGTTTCACTTCCACACCTTACCAGTGAAAAGAGGAATGCCAAACCTACCTCCAAATCAAAAAACAGAAGCTCTAAAACAGATAGCTCAATTAACAAAGATGAGAGCTGTGGAAATAGTACCACTAACAGAACAGGGCAAAGGATTCTACCCCAGACTCTTCCTAGTACCAAGAAAAGAGAAAAGTTGGAGACCTATTCTCGACCTGTCTGTCTTAAACACATTCATCATTGTCCCAAAATTCAAAATGCTGACCCTTCAGCAACTTCTTCCCATGCTGGGCAAGGAGTTTTGGCTGGTAACTCTAGATCTCAAGGAGACATAACTGCACGTCCCCATACGACCAAATTGCAGAAGATACCTCAGATTTCTTGCAGGATCAGAGCATTATCAATTCTCAGCATTGCCCTTTGGCTTATCTACTGCGCCCAGAGTATTCACAAAATGCCTGGCATCAGTAATCGCTCATTGCAGGCTACGGGGAATCCAAATTTATCCATACCTGGACGACTGCCTGATACAAGCGGACAACAAAAGCAAGCTGACAAAAGACTTACAAAGAGTCATTTGCTTACTTCAAGCCCTGGGATACACAGTCAATTTAAAAAAGTCAAGACTGATACCATCCCAAACAAGAACATTCTTGGGTGCGGAATTGGACACAGTAAAACAGATGGCATTCCTAACTGCAGAAAAACAAGAACAACTCCCTCTTTACTTCTTGGCATTAACAAAACAGAACAAACTAACAGCAAGAAAAGTACTGCAGGCCTTGGGCTTCATGGCATCGTGCATAATCCTGGTCCCCCATGCCAGACTGCATATGAGAAAGCTACAGTGGTACCTAAAGAATTTATGGTCTCAACACAGGCACAGCTTAGAAACCGAAATCCCACTAATCCCATGCCTGAAGCAAGAGGTCCTATGGTGGGCTCAAGCATGCCAGTCAAACCCAGGCTTGCCTTTCCACAAATTTCAAGCAAACCAAACCATCACAACGGACGCCTCAGATCTAGGCTGGGGGGCACACATGCTGGACAAATGCATACAAGGATTATGGACTCCAGACCAGCTGCACCTGCACATAAATCAAAAAGAAATGTTGGCAGTAAAACTAGCAATCCAGAATTTCAGACCATTCCTCAAAGAAGGCCATTTAATGATAAGGACAGACCTCACCACAGTCATGTGGTACATCAACAAACAGGGAGGCACTCATTCATACCCCCTATGCAGAATGACTCTGGACCTTTGGAATATGGCTCTGAGCTACAACATCCAGTTACAGGCAATATTTGTACCGGGAAAAGAAAACATCCTAGCAGACATGTTAAGCAGAACTACCTTGGATGCTCACGAATGGATGCTACACCCGGACATCTTCAAGGCCATCACAAAGAAATGGGGAATGCCTCAAATAGACCTATTCGCATCCCCACTCAATTACCAGCTCAAGAAATTCTGCACAAGGACATACCACCCACTAGCATGGAAGGTGGACTCTCTATCCTTCAGTTGGAAAGGTCTGACAGCATATGCATTTCCACCTCTCCCTTTGATGCACAAGGTACTACTGAAAGTCAAAGAGAAACGTCCAAGGATAATTCTGATAGCTCCAAATTGGCCAAGACAACACTGGTATCCATTGCTGAGGAACATGTCTCGGGGGAGGACGTGGACATTACCCCTGATGCCTTTGATGTTAACTCAGAACAACTACAACATCGTGCATCCAAACCTAAAAACTCTGCAACTGACTGCCTGGAACATCACGTAACAGCAACTAACCCAGACTTATCCCAAAGGGTGAAAGACATTATCCTTGAAGCCCGCAGACCTTCAACAAGAAGGAACTATGCAGGAAAATGGAAAAGGTTTGTCATTTGGAGTACTGAAAGAGGAAAAGATGTCTCAAAAATAGACATTGCTAACATCCTGGAGTACTTGGCAGAGCTTCTACATACAGGCCTGTCCTATTCCTCCATCAAGATACTACATGCATCAGCTATTTCTGCAGAATACAGCTTCGACCCCCCTGTCTTATCACATCCTCTACTCAGGCAGTTCCTCAGAGGAGTCAAGAATGTAAAACCTCCTAGGAAACCACCATTACCAGCATGGGACTTGAACTTTGTGCTAGAAAAATTGACACTCCCTCCATTTGAACCAGCAGCAACAGCAGATCTTCAACACCTATCATGGAAAACTGCTTTCCTACTGGCAATTACTTCAGCAAGAAGGGTTTCGGAACTACAGGCCTTAATGGCAGTACAACCCTTCCTAATCTTCCATCAAGATAGAGTGTCCATGAGAACTAATCCTACATTTATGCCTAAGGTGGTATCCAGTGTCTTTAAACCAGGCAATCCACCTACCTACTTTCTTTCCCAATCCACAGAACAGGGGGGAAAGACTGCTGCATACCTTGGATGTACATAGACAGTTACGCTACTACCTGGACAGAACCAAAGGTAACAGAAAAACTGACCAGCTTTTAGTAGCCTATGCAACAGGAAGGGAAGGAAAAGCAATTTCCAAACAGACAATCTCTAAATGGATAGGAAATTGCATAAGATTCTGTTACTCCTACCATGGAAAGCAAATTCCACATAACATAAGACCTCACTCTACAAGGGCTACAGCCACTACCACAGCTTTCTTATGAGGAGTGGCTACCAAGGACATTATTGAGGCGGCTACTTGGACCTCCGTGCATACATTTGCCAAGCATTACAACTTACCTCTATATTCTAGATCCCGAGCAGGGTTTGCCACTGCTGTTTTGCAAGGGATCCTAACTACACCATAATTCTTCTTCCTCCCCTAGTTTGGCTATGGTATTCTACCCATTTGTTATGACTGCAGATGCATCCTTGAAGGACATAGTACAGTTTTGTACCTACCATAAATGTAGATGTCCGAACAGGATAGCATCTGCAGTCAGGATTACCCACCCTCCTTCCCTCTGTGGTACTCCTAGGGTATTTATCCTCCTAATAGCTAGCTAGGGGGGGATCTCTTATGGTGTATTTGTTTGTATATATGTACATACATGCTTATTTTTGTGTTTGCCTACTATTTTTTTGGAAACATTGGCATTTATCCAAAATTTAGTTTTCCAAGAGGGCAACTGGCATCTGGGGCAAGAAACACTGAGGAAAATGGCGTCGGCTGATGCCTTTATACCCGAAGACCAGGAGAGATGACGTCGGGTGAAGTGCGACACCAGCCGAGGCCAGACCCAGACTTTGGAATCCGGCCGACCGAAGGGCTGCCTGACGACAGGACAACCCATTTGTTATGACTGCAGATGCTATCCTGTTCGGACATCTACATTTATGGTAGGTACAAAACTGTACTATGTCTCTACCTTACATGGGTCTGGAGCCGCTGTGCAGGCACCAGGTTCTGAGGGTGTTTTCAGGCCTACAGATTTGTATATTAGACTGACGCCATCTACTAAATTAAGGCCAAAACCTAAATCTGTGTCTAAAAAAATGACACCAGGGCCACATGTGCAGGCCCCTATGCCTAAATAACAAATGATCAAAGTGGCTGAAGATTTAATTACTCTGATCCGGGGTAGCCAACCTCCTCCTTCTAAGAGGCCTAGGCAAGGTATTGATTATGAATCATCTGAACAGGATTCCATTTCTTCTGACTCTTCTAATGAACAGGATTTGTCTGTTCCTACTTATGAAGACTCTGATGCAGAGGATTCCATTCCTTCTGCTTCTCCCCCTGAGGATTTTTCTTTTGGGGAAACTTTACATGCCTTAAGGGAACATTTCCACTGGGAAAGTCAGGATTTCTCTGAATCTAAAAAGAGTCTTGGGGATTTTCTTCTTCTTCCTCAGCATAGGCCTTTGGCTATACTTCCTGTTCTAGACATTGTTGATGTTTTTTCAGAATCTAGTATGACTCCTGATTCTCTGCCTCCGACTCCTTGTAAGCCAGACAGATACTACAGGGTTCCAGACTCCCACAATTTCCTTTTCAAAAATCTTATTGCTTATCCTGAAACTCTTCTCAGGGTCTCAAGGGCATTAAGACCTCTACTGCTAAAAATCCCTACCCTTTCTGATAGAGATCCCAGGGCGCTGGATAGATGGGGTAAGAAGGTTTTACATGTCTGCAACCTTGGCAGTCAGGCTTTAAACTGTCAATTTCATATGCTTAAATATCAACAGCATGTCATGGGACTACTTAAACAGAAAATGATGTTAATCTCTGACTGTGTGGAAAATAAAGATTTGCAGGATTTATTACATTCAGCTGAACAAATTGGAAAACATACTTTGCAATGAGGCTTTGATTCCTTGGAGGCCTCTTGCAGGGCTGCTGTAACTGGATCTGTACTAAGATTTCAAACTCCTGTTTGGCATATACTTCTCAGAAGTACAGGCAAGCACGGAAGGGCTGTGGTTGACTAAGTTTGCGGACGACTGCAAACTGGGTATTATAATAGAGTCTCCGGCCGACATGGAGATCCTCCAGAAGGGCCTAAATGAGACTGATGCATGGTGTCAAAGCCATGGTCTCAAGCTAAATGCAAAAAAATGCGTAGTAATCCCCTTTGGAAAAAACAAGAGTACCCGCAAACTACAACATAGGAGGTAATCCCCTGAAATCTGAAGAAGAAATAAGAGATCTAGGGACCCAAGTAGATAGTCAGCTTTCCTTTGATAACCATGTTGCCAAAGTGGTTAGAAAATCATTCTATGTGACCCATCTGATCACGAAAGGGTTTGCATCAAGATCTAAGGATGTAATGGTGCCCCTCTACTCTTCCCTCATCAGACCCATTATTGAGTACAGTGCACCAATTGGAATGTACCTGGCTAGACATCTCCAGCAGCTGGAGAGACCACAAAAGTACCTAACCAAGAGGATAGCTGGCCTCAAACAGTTGCCCTATGCAGCACGATTGAAAAAGCTAAGACTGTTCTCTGTTGCATACCGCTTTCTCAGAGGCGATCTCTGTCTAACGTACAGAGCCATGTCCAACACAGAATTGTTGAACATGCTCCATCTTAGCAAAACCAAATCTACTCGAGCTACATGTTCTAGGGATATAAACCTCAACACAACAATGAATAGAACATGCTGGAGGGATAGATTCCCTTCGTAGAGACTTCCCTTACTATGGAACAGGGTCCCGATCTACATAAGACAGAGCCCCTCACTATCACTCTTAAAGAGGAACCTTGATGAGTGGATGGGTAACAGAAAGTTCACACCGGGGATCACACCAACAGCACTACTAGATAGGTGCCAAGGGTAGTAGCTGCTAGTACAAGGGTCTAGGGAACTACTAAAGGGGCGGTGAATACCGCACAACGTGGCTGGGCTAATATATGCCTTCGGGCAGGTAGCCCAGTACCAACCTATGAACCTATAAGAAGGCATGTTTAGCTCAAAGAGCAAACTCTGCCTGACCATGTTAAAGCAAAATTGTTGGATGCTCCTTTACAACAGGACTGTCTCTTTGGTGATGAGGCTGAAGAAGTGTTAAAAAAGATGGAAGATAAAGCTAAATCTATGCAAACTATGAAAGATTTCTTACAAGTGCAACCTCCAAGATTTAGTAGGCACTGGCCTTCTAAGAACTGGTTCTTTCCAGTCCTCTCGAGAGCCGCTCAAGTTAAATCAAGACATTCCAAAGGCTCCAGGTTTCAGTCACAAGGAACTTTTAGAACAAAAAAATGGGGTGCCTCCACTTCCAAATCTGGAAGCAACAAGGCATCTCCCTATGGTAAACAGCATCAATGACCTCCCTCTACAATCACCAAGCACTTACCTTTTAGCTGCCCCTTTGGGGGGAAAACTGGCACTTCATGCACGAAACTGGCAACTTATTACTCAGGACAATTGGGTTTTAAATATAGTATCCCAGGTATACAGATTTCATTTCCACACATTGCAAATCCCAAACGGATGGCCAGATCTGCCCCCAAATCAGTGGGCAGAAGCCCAGAAACAAGTTCTGTCCCTCATGAACATGGGGGCTATTCAACCAGTACCAGAAGAGGAAGAAGGGACAAGGTTTCTATTCCAGACTTTTCATGGTACCCAGAAAAGACAAATTATGGTGTCCAATTCTGGACTTATCCACTCTAAACACATTTCTGGACATTCCAAAATTCAAGATGCT
Organism: Protopterus annectens; assembly: GCF_019279795.1. Classification (NCBI taxonomy): domain Eukaryota; kingdom Metazoa; phylum Chordata; order Ceratodontiformes; family Protopteridae; genus Protopterus; species Protopterus annectens. The sequence continues at coordinate 403,923,211 of NC_056747.1, read as the reverse complement.
GACTGTTCAACAGTTACTACCTATGCTAGGCAAAGATGCGTGGTTGGTAACTCTAAACTTAAAAGAGGCTTACCTGCATATCCCAATCAGGGAATCTTGCAGAAGATACCTCCCGCTTCAAAGCAGGCTACTTGCATTACCAGTTCTCTACACTGCCCTTTGGCTTATCTACTGCGCCCAGGGTCTTCACCAAGTGCCTGGCACCAGTAATTGCATTTTGCAGGCAAAGAAATATTCAGATATATCCATACGTGGATGATTGTCTAACTCAGGCAGAAAACAAGGACATTCTTGTAAAGCATCTGGCGTTTGTAAAAAAGAGTTCTAACTTGTCTAGGGTACACCATAAACGAAAAGAAATCGCAACTGGTACCCTCTCAAAAAATTACATTCCTGGGTGCAGGCTTGAATACAACTGGCCAGATGACTTACCTTATGCCAGAAAAGCAAATTCAATTTGTGACTTACTTCAAACAGGTGGCCACAAAAACCCTGCTATCTGCAAGACAAATTCTGCAAGACTTGGTGTTCGTGGCCTCCTGCAATTTTATTTCTTATTTATTTGTTTGTACTTATATTATTGTATTTGGACCACGTCTTGGAGAGCTTATCTCCCCGGGCCTCTACTGAAAATGGACATATGTCCAGTTAGACTAGCCCGGTCAACAAATGTAAAATAAAAAAATAAAATAAATAATAAATAAATAATAATTCCATATGCATGACTGCATATGAGGAAACTTTAGTGGTATTTAAAAAGTTTATGGAGTCAACATTGTCACAGCCTGGAAACCATGATTCCTGTTATACCTTGCCTGCAACTAGAGTTCCTATGGTGGGCAGAGGCTTGCCACCAAAACAAGGGAATGCCATTCACTCCACCCCCTGCCACCCAAACCCTGACTACAGACGCGTCAGACTATGCTTGGGGGGGCTCATCTGGCAGGGAAGTGCATTCAGGGCAAATGGAGCCCAAATCAAATGGACATAGATATCAATCAGAAAGAGATGCTAGCTGTACAGAATGCACTGACAGCCTTCAGGGACTACCTTCATCCAGGAAAACTAATGATAAAGACAGACAACACCACAGTTATGGGGTACATAAACAAGCAGGGGGGTACACATTTCTACCCCCCTTTGCAGACTAGCCATGGCATTGTGGAACACTGCCTTGACCTATCAAATACAACTACAAACTCAATTCCTGCCAGGAAAGCTAAATACTCTGGCAGACGAACTAAGCAGAAACCTTATGGACCCACACGAATGGAAACTGGAACCACAAGATGTTCTTAGTGTTTCACTGTTGCAGTCATTACACTTGGGTTATCCTGCTGGCAGGTTGCCCTCAGTCGGCCTGAATTCCAAAGTCTTGGGTCCTGCGTCTGTTGCTGTCGCCTCTTTCCTGACGTCAGTTCGTCAGGGGTATAAAAGATGCAGCCGACGACATTTTATTCAGTCTTTCTTGCCGCTCGGTGCCCGAAGCAGAAGCAGTTCGCAAGTGCCGGTCGGCCGATTCCTGAGATTTTCGTGTTCAAGTTTCAGGTCCGAAGTCTTCATTAAAAGCTAAGTACCCTGGTAGGGAAACTTTTTTCTTGCTCCAGACCGATGTCAGAAAAAGTTAATAATTGTATTTGTTGTGGGAAGCAAATGACCTCATAAGGACTTTCATTCTTACTGTTTCCCTTGCCTAGGCCCTGACCACGATGTTGCTAGTTGTCGGTTTTGTGCTAGATTTAACCAACGCACTATTAAGCGTTGGTACGATTTTGCATTAAGCTATTTTGGGCGAAGATTTAATTATACAATGTCGTCTGATAGCCGTCCGACTGACGTAGTTCACAAAAAACGCAAAGAAAAAGGCAACCGAGGTCCAAAACCAACGACGAAGCTTCTCCTAAGCAAGTCGCCGGTTCTCAGTGAGGCTCTTTCGCAGACCCTGACGCCCGCTACTTTAGAGTCGCAGGCCGCTACCGACTCCCACGTGGAGTCGGCCAGGCCGCTGGAAACTCAAGGTATTGGAGCCTCGGAGATTATTCCCTCAGATGGGTCCGGAGCCGCTGAGCAGGCATCGGCTTCTGAGGGTGTATTCAGACCTAAACAATTATATATAAAACCGACTTCAAAGACTAAAACACCTTTAAAGGCAAAGAAACAAGTTCACCAGCCACAAGGACAGGCCTCCATGCCCAAAAAACAGATGCTCAAAATGGCCGAAGACTTAATTACCTTGATCAGGGGTTCCCACCCCCCTCCTGATAAGAGGCCTAGGCAAGAGACAGACTATGAATCTTCAGATCAGGTTTCCATTTCTTCTGATTCCTCTTCTGATCAGGAATATTCTCTTCTCCCTTATGAGGATTCTGATGCTGAAGAATAAATTCCTTCAGCTTCTCCTCCTGAGGACTACTCTTTTGGGGAAACCTTGCATACTATGAGGGAGCACTTCCACTGGGAGAGCCAAGATTTCTCAGAATCTAAGAAAAGGCTCAGAGATTTCCTTTTGCTACCTCAACACAGGCCTCTAGCTATTCCACCTGTGTTGGACATTGTAGATGATGTGTTCTCGGAGTCTAGTCTGACCCCTGACTCTTTACCTCCAGCACCTGTTAAGCCGGACAGATACTGCAGGGTCCCTGACTCTCATAAATTCCTTTTCAAAAACCCTACTGCAGACCCAGAAACTATTTCTCAGGGTCCAAAATGGGTCAAGGCTTCTACTGCAACAAACCCTACCCCCTCTGAGAGGGATTCTAGGGCACTGGATAGATGGGGAAAAAAGATTTACACATCTGCTACTTTGGCTATAAGGGCCTTAAATTGCCAGTTTCATATGCTCAAATATCAGCAATATATCATGACACTGCTTAAACAGAAAATGATGGCAAATTCTGATTGTGCAGAAAAAAAGAAATGCAGGATTTGTTGCATGCAGCTGAACAAGTTGAAAAACGTACTTTGCAATGTGGGTTTGATTCTCTGGAGGCCTCCTGCAGGGCCACTCTTAGGGTTTTGTCATTAGGAGGCATGCTTGGTTAAAGGAACAAACTCTGCCTTACCATGTTAAAGCAAAATTATTAGATGCTCCTTTACAACATGATACCATGTTTGGTGTTAAGGCAGAAGAGGTGTTAAAGAAAATGGAGAACAAAGCTAAATCTATGCAAACAGTCAAGGATTTTTTACAGGTACAGCCACCAAGATTTAGTAGACACTGGCCTACAAAGAATTGGTCCTTTCCAGTCTCAGACAGACCTTAAAGGGGCAGATCCAGATGCCCTAGAGGCAGATCACAGCCGCAAGGATCCTACAGGCCTAAGCAGTGGAGTGCTTCTACCTCCAAAGGTGGAGAAGACAAAGCACAATCATACAGGAAACGTTCCCAATGACTTCCCCCTGTCTGCACTAAGCACTTGTCTTCTGGCAGCACCCTTAGGGGGAAAACTAGCACTTTTTTCACAAAATTGTCACATTATAACCCAGGACAAATGGGTTTTAGACATAGTGTCACAAGGCTACAAGTTTCATTTCCATACCCTGCCAAGGGCAAATGGTTGGCCAGACCTGCCAAAAAATCAATGGGCAGAGGCTAAAAAGCCAAGTCGCAGCTCTCATGGACATGAGGGCTATTCAACAAGTGCCACAGCAAGAGCAGGGACAAGGATTTTACTCAAGACTGTTCTTGGTACCCAGAAAGGACAAAGCATGGAGACCAATACTGGACCTATCTATTCTAAACACTTTCCTGGATATACCAAAATTCAAGATGTTGACCTTACAACAGCTTCTGCCCATGCTGGGCAGCAAGGCTTGGCTTGTGACTTTAGACCTAAAAGAGGCATACCTGCATGTCCCAATCAGACAATCATGCAGAAGATACCTCAGATTCAAGGCTGGCTCAAAGCATTACCAATTCTCTGTACTGCCTTTTGGCTTATCTACTGCACCCAGGGTCTTCACAAAGTGCCTGGCACCAGTAATTGCTTACTGCAGACAAAGAGGAATACAAATATATCCTTACCTGGACGACTACATCATACAAGCAGAGAACAAGGACATTCTACTACAGCATCTGACATTTGTGATAAGACTTTTAACATGCCTAGGGGACACAGTCAACAAAAAGAAATCAAAACTAGTACCCTCTCAAGAGTTAATATTCCTGGGTGCAAGCTTAAATACAACTGCCCAGATGGCTTATCTCACTCCAGACAAACAAAGACAACTGACTACCTATTTCAAGGAAATGGCAACAAAGGCCCAGTTATCTGCAAGAAAAATTATGCAGGCTTTGGGCTTCATGGCGTCCTGCACCTTACTAATTCCATATGCAAGACTGCATATGAGGAAAATTCAATGGTACCTAAAAAGTGTCTGGACACAACATTGCCACAGTCTGGAAACAATGATTACTCTAATTCCCTGCCTGCAACAGGAATTTCGATGGTGGACAAAGGCTGGTCACCAAAACAAGGGACAGCCATTCTCACTACCCCCAGCCAGGCATAGCCTAACGACGGATTCTTCAGATTATGCCTGGGGGGCACACATGGCAGGAAGAGGCATTCAGAGCACCTGGTCCTCAAACTAAAAGCATTTACATATCAATCAAAAAGAGATGCTAGCTGTTCAAAATGCCCTGACAGCCTTCAAGGACCGACTTCATCCAGGACAACTACTGATAAAGACAGACAACAACATGGTCATGTGGTACATAAGCAAGCAGGGGGGCACTCATTTTTATCCCCTGTGCAGACAAGCCATGGCTTTATGGGGCACAGCATTAACTTACCAAGTTCTTCTGCAGGCACAATTCCTGCCAGGAAAGGATAATACTCTGGCAGACGAACTAAGCAGAAACCTCATGGATCCCCACGAGTGGCACCCAGATCCACAAGTCTTCAGCATGATAACAAAGAAATGGGGATGCCCGGACATAGATCTATTTGCCTCCCCTCAAAACAATCACCTAAAAAGATTCTGCACAAGGACTTTTCACAGACAAGCTTGGAAAGTGGATGCCTTATCTTTCAACTGGACAAACCTATCAGTATATGCCTTTCCTCCCCAAGGTACTCCTAAAGGTCAGGCAGGAGAAACCAAAAATGATTCTGGTTGCTCCAGACTGGCCACGCCAGTACTGGTATCCAATCTTGAGGAACTTGTCCCTGGACCTTACCTCAAATACCTTATCTACTGTCCCAGCAAAACAATCAGATTCTGCACAGCCAACTCAGGACCCTAAACCTGTCAGCATGCCGGGTAATGTAGCTATAAAAACCACACCTCTCAGTAAAGCTGTGATGGATGTCATTTTAGAAGCCAGAAGGCCTAGTACTACAAACTCCTATGCTGGGAAATGGAAGAGATTTTGCGCTTGGAACCAAGCTCAAGGAACTGATAACAGCTGTCCCAAATATTCCTCAGATTTTGCAATACTTAACTGAGATGCTGGACAAAGGCCTATCTTTTTCATCAATTAAAATCCATGACTCTGCCATTTCGGCTCATTACAATACAGAGCCACCACTCTTTTCTCATCCTTTATTAAGGCAGTACCTCAGAGGAGCCAAAAACTTAAGGCCTCCAAGGAGAACGCCAATACCTGCATGGGACCTCAATTATGTCTTGGAAAAACTCACCTTACCTCCTTTTGAGACAGCTGCTACTGTGGATATAAAGTTCTTATCTTGGAAAACAGCTCTGCTCCAAGCAATAACTTCTGCAAGACGAGTTTCAGAGCTACAGGCTCTCATGGCTGTGGAACCCTTTATCATTTTTTATCCAGACAGGGTCTCTGAGAACAAACCCTGCATTTGTGCCTAAGGTGGTATCCAGTGTAGCCCTTAATCAAACAATTCATTTGCCAACTTTTTAATCCAAATCCACAGAACAAGGGGGAGAAAATTCTGCATTCTTTGGATGTGCACAGACAGCTTAGATTCTACTTGGACAAAACTAAAGTTTTCAGAAAGACAGAGCAATTACTACTGGCATATGCCACAGCATCACAAGGAAAGGCTATCTCCAAGCAGACTATTTCAAAGTGGATAGGACACTGCATTCGATTCTGCTACTCACAGCATGGCAAACCAGTGCCTAAGGGCATTAGGCCACATTCAACCAGAGCTGCAGCCACTTCTGCAGCCTTTCTCAGGGGAGTACCAACCAAAGACATTTTAGAGGCTGCTACTTGGAGTTCAGTGCATATCTTTACAAAACATTACAATATGCCTCTTTACTTTAAATCCAGGGTAGGCTTTGCCCCGGCAGTTCTGCAGGGCCTCATAGCCGCTCCTAATGCTGTCTAGCTCCAGCCACCCCAACCATAGCTTTGGGACTCAACCCAAGTGTAATGACTGCAACAGTGAAACACGAAGAACATAGTACAGTTGTGTACACTTACCATAAATGTAGATGTTCGAGTGTATTCACTGTTGCAGTCCAGGTTACCCGCCCGCCATCCCCCTTATTTTTGCTGGAACTTATCTTTACTTCTCTAATCTATACAACCTAGGTGGTGTATTTGGTTATAGATTAAGGTAAAGCTTATTTTGGTGCATGTATGTTTTATTTACATAATTTTAGCCTACCTTTTTGGGGGCACCTGACATCTGGGGCAAGAAAAACTGAATAAAATGGCATTGGCTGCATCTTTGCTACCCCTGACGAACTGACGTCAGGGAAGAGGCGACAGCAACCGACGCAGGACCCAAGACTTTGGAATTCAGGCCGACTGAGGGCAGCCTGCCAGCAGGATAACCCAAGTGTAATGACTGTAGCAGTGAATACACTCGAACACCTACATTTATGGTAAGTGTACTCAACTGTACTTTTTCAACATGTTGACACGCAAATGGGGGAGCCCAGACATAGATCTTTTTGCCTCACGACAGAACTATCAGTTGGACAAATTCTGCAAAAGAGTTCATCACAAAAAAGCTTGGAAGGTGGATGCTCTTATCATTCAGCTGGAAAAACCTTTCAGTCTATGCTTTTCCCCCCTCTGCCTCTGCTCTCCAAAGTTCTACTAAAGGTCAAACTGGACAAACCAAAAATTATTCTGATTGCTCCAGACTGGCCTCGCCAACACTGGTACCCACTCCTGCGCAATGTGTCACACCTCCTTCCGTAGCAGCTGCCTCAAACACCTTACCCACTGTCTCAGCAGAACTACCAAATTCTGCACACTCGGCTCCAAACTTTGAATCTTGCAGCGTGGCTAATTGACTAATTTCACCCTTGGCATCCCTCAGCAAACCTGTGATGGATGTCATTTTGGAGGCTAGAAGGCCTAGTACTATAAAATCTTATGCTGACAAATGGAAAAGATTCTGTGCCTGGAACCAGTCACAAGGAATAAGCACAGCAGCGCCCAATATTTCTCAGATTCTGCAATACTTAACTGAGATGCTTCACAAGGGCCTATCTTTTTCTTCCAATAAAATTCATGACTCTGCCGTTTCAGCTCATTACAACACAGAACCCTCCCCTCTTCTCTTATCCCCTGCTCAAGCAGTATCTCAGAGGGGAAAAAAATTTGAGACCACCCAGGAGAGCTCCAACCCCTGCCTATGACCTTAACTTTGTTTTGGAGAAGCTCACTCTACCTCCCTTCGAGCCAGCTGCTACTGCAGACTTAACATTTCTTTCTGGGAAAACAGCCTTCCTTTTAGCAATCACTTCAGCTAGAAGGATATCTGAATTATAGGCCCTTATGACAGTGGAGCCTTTCATCATCTTTCATGCGGACAGGGTATCCCAAGATGGTTTCCAGTGTGGCTCTTAATCAGTCCATTCATTTGCCAACCTTCTTTCCCAAACCACAAAACACAGGGGAACAGATTCTGCATTCCTTGGATGTGCACAGACAATTTAGATTCTACTTGGACAGGGCTAAATCTCGAAGAAAATCTAAACAATTGCTGGTAGCATTTGCTGTAGGGGCAGAGGGGGAAAGCTATTTCAAAACAAACCATTTCTAAATGGATAAGCCATTACATCAGTCTTTCCTGCCATGCAGTGCCTGTAGCAGAAGCACTTCGCAAGTGCCAGTTGGTCGACTCCTGACATTTTTGTTTTCGAGTTTCAGAACCGAAGTCTTCAACTAAAGCTAAGTACCCCATCGGAGAAGCTTTTTCTTGCTCCTTTCCGATGTCAGTAAAAGTTAATAATTGCATTACTTGTGGAAAGCAAATACCTCACAAAGATTTTCATTAGTACTGTATTCTTTGCCTTGGCACTGACCACGATGTACCTTGCTGTCGGTTTTGTGCTTTATTTAATCCGCGCACTATTTGACGTCTGTATATTTTCGCCTCTAAATATTTTGGTTCTCGGTTTAATTATCCAGAAATGTCATTGGTTATCAATCGGGACTACCGGGATTCCGAAAAAACGCAAAGATAAAGACAGAGACAGGCCGCCGATGTCCAAAGCTGCTGATGACGCTTCTCCTAAGCCATTTGCCAGTTCATTGGTACTCAGTGAGGCGCTTTTGCAGCCCCTGATACCCTCTACTTCTGACTTGCAGGCTTCTTCTGAGACCCATTCGGAGTCCGGTATGTCGCGGGATGCTTCAGCTGTGGAACTTGCAGATGTTTCTACCTTGAATGGGTCCGGAGCCGTTTTGCAGGCACCGGCTTTGGAGGGTGTATTCAGACCTATGGACTTTCATATTAAACTGACACCTCCTTCTTCATTTAGGCTTAAATCTCGAACCATGCCTAAGACGACGCCTCATGCTCAGGCCTCTATGCCTAAAAAACAAATGAGAAGAATGGCTGAAGGTCTTATAACTCTAATCAGGTGAAGCCAACCTCCCCCTTCTGAGAGACCTAGGACTGAAGTTTTTTATGAATCTTCTGACCAAGATTCTGATTTTTCTGATTCTTCTGATGATCTGGATTTGCCCTTATCTACTTATGAGGATTCTGATGCAGAGGACTGTATTCCCTCTGCTTCCCCTCCAGAGGATTTTTCTTTTGGTTAGACCTTACATACTCTAAAGGAGCATTTCCACTGGGAAACCCAGGATTTTTCTGATTCAAAAAAAAGGTTTATGGATTTTTTATTCCTGCCTCAGCATAGGCCTTTAGCTATACCTCCTGTACTAGACATTGTTGATGATGCCTTTTCAGAATCTAGTTTGGCCTCTGATTCTTTGCCTCCTGCTCCCAGAAAACCTGGCAGATATTACAGGGTTCCTTTATTGACACAAGTTCCTTTTTAAAAATCCTGTTGTGGATCCAGAGACTATTTCACAGGGACCCGAGGGCATTAAGACTTATACTGCCAAAAATCCTACCCCCTCTGATAGAGACTCCAGGGCACTGGGTAGATGGGGTAAGAAGGTTTACACTTTTGCAGCCTTGGCCATTAGGGCTTTAAACTGCCAGTTTAATATGTTAAAGTATCAACAACATGTTATTGGATTGCTTAAACAGAAAATTATGTTGATTCCTGACTGTGCTGAAAGTAAAGAATTACAGGATTTAATGCATTCTGCTGAACAGGTTGGAAAACGTACTTTACAATGTGGATTTGATTCTTTAGAGGCCTCTTGCAGGGCTGCTGTTACTGGGTCTGTGTTCAGAAGGCATGCTTGGCTTAAGGAGCAAGCTTTTCCTGATCATGTTAAAGCTAAATTGTTGGATGCTCCCTTAAATCAGGACCGCCTGTTTGGCAACAAGGCTGAGGAAGTACTTAAAAAGATGGAAGATAAAGCTAAATCTATGCAAACTGTTAACGATTTCTTGCAAGTTCAGCCTCCTAGATTTAGTAGGCACTGGCCGTCTAAAAAATTGATCCTTTCCAGCCCCTTCCTGGTCTTCTCAAGCCAAAACCAGACACCGCAGAAACCCCAGGTTTCAGTCTCAAGGGACACACATAACTAAGTAGTGGGGGATTTCCGCACCCAAATCTGGGAGTAGTAAGACTTCCCCCTATGGAAAACTTTCTCAATGACTTGCTTTTAAAACTTCCAAGCACTTCTTAACTGAATGTTCCTTTAGGCGGAAAGATTGGTCTGCAACCCAAAAACTGGGAACTCATTACCCAGGACAAATTTGTTTTAAATAGTGTCCCAAGGATACAGATTTCACTTCCACACGTTACCAACACCAAGCAGGTGGCCAGATCTACCCCCAAATCAGTGGGCAAAGGCCCAAAATCAAGTACTCTCTCTCTTAAATATGGGGGCTATTCAGTTGGGTACCAGAAGAGGAAAAGGGGCAAGGTTTTATTCGAGATGTTTCCTTGTACCCTGAAAAGGCAATACATGGCCTCCTGTCCTGGACCTTTGTACTCTAAACACCTTTCTGGTGATTCCAAAGTTCAAAATGCTGACTCTTCACCAGCTGCTTCATATGCTAGGCAAAGATGCATGGTTGGCAACACTAGTCTTAAAAGAAGCATACCTGTACATCCCTATCAGGGAGTCTTGCAGAAGATACCTACGCTTCAATGCAGGCTACATGCATTAGCAGTTCTCTGCACTGCCCTTTGGCTTATCTACTCTGCCCAGGGAATTCACAAAGTGCCTAGCACCAGTCATTGCATTTTGCAGGCAAAGAAATATTCAAATATACCCATACCTGGACGATTGTCTAATTCAGGCAGAAAGCCGGGAAATTCTTTTGAATCATCTGGCCTTTGTTCAAAGGGTACTGACTTGTCTGGGGTTCACCATAAACAAAACGAAATCACACCTGGTACCCCGTCAACAAATTTATATTCCTGGGAGCAAGCTTGAGTACAACTTTCCAGATGGCTTTCCTCATGCCAGAGAAACGGATTCATGTGGCAACCTACTTAAAACAAGTGGCCACAAAAACCTAGCTATCTGCAAGGAAAATTCTGCAAGCCTTGGAGTTCATGGCCTCCTGCATTCTTCTAATTCCATATTCAAGGCTGTATTTGAAGAAACTACAATGGTATCTCAAAAGCCTATGGTGTCAACATTTACAGGGTCTAGAAGCAAGGATTCCTATCATACCTTGCTTACGCCTAGAGTTCCTTTAGTGGGCAGAGGCCTGCCACCAAAACAGGGGACTACCATTCACATTACCCCCTGCCGACCAAATCTTAAAAACAGACGCATCAGACAATGCATAGAGGGCTCACCTGGCAGAAAGGTGCGTTCAGGGCAAATGGAACCCAAGTCAAATGCACCGGCACATAAATCAAAAGGAAATGTTAGCTGTACAGAATGCTCTGACAGCCTTCAAGGACCACATTCTTCCAGGACAACTAATGGTAAAGACGGACAACTCCACTGTCATGTGGTACATAAACAATCCGGGGGTTACACATTCTTACCCCCTCTGCAGACTAGCCATGGCATTGTGGAACACAGCCTTCAGCTACCAAGTGAATCTACAAGCTCAGTTCTTGCCAGGAAAACTAAATACACTGCCAGACAGACTAAGCAGAAACCTCATGGACCCACACGAGTGGAAACGGGAACTTAGGATTTTCAACATGTTGACAAGCAAATGGGGAAGCCTAGATATAGACATGTTTGCCCCCCCCCCCCGATCCATCAACTGGACAAATTTTGCACAAGGATTCCCCACAAGCTAGCTTGAAAGTGGATGCTCTATCCTTCAGCTGGAAAACCTATGCTAGCTTGAAAGTGGATGCTCTATCCTTCAGCTGGAAAACCTATCAGTTTATGCCTTTCCTCCTCTGCCTCTGCTCTCCAAGGTACTACTAAAGATCAAACAGGACAAGCCAAGGACAATTTTAATTGCACCAGACTGGCCTTACCAACACTGGTGTACCCACTCTTGCACAGTGTGTCAGGCTTGGCTCCATGGCACCTGCCTCAGACTCCTTCCCTGGTGTCTCAGCGGGAAAACCAGATTCTGCACCTTCAGCAGCAAACCTTGAACCTAGCAGCCTGGCTAATTACCTAATCTCTCCTTTGCCATCCCTCAGTTAATCAGTAATGGATATCATTTTAGAGGCAAGGAGGCCTAGTACTAGAAAATCTTATGCTGCAAACTGGAAAAGATTTTGTGCCTGGAACCAATCTCAAGGAATGGAAGCAGCAGTGTCCAGTTTACCTCCGATTCTACAATACTTGACTGAGATGCTTCATAAGGGTTTGTCCTTTTCCACCATCAAAATTCATGCCTCAGCCATTTCAACTCATAGCACAGAGCCTCCCCTCTTCTCTCACCCACTGCTTAAGCAGTTCCGCAGAGGGGCCAAAAATTTAAGGCCACCCAGGAGAGCTCCAACTCCAGCCTGGGATCTTAACTTTGTCTTGGAGAAACTCACTCTTCCTCCTTTCAAGCCAGCTGCTACTGCAGATTTAAAATTTCTTTCCTGGAAAACAGCTTTTCTTTTAGCAATCACTTCTGCAAGAAGGGTATCTGAATTACAGGCCCTTATGGCAGTGGAACCTTTCATCATTTTTCATGCGGACATGGTGTCCCTCAGAACCAATCACTCCTTCATGCCCAAGGTGGTATCCAATTTGGCTCTTAATCAGTCCATTCATTTGCCTACCTTCTTTCCTAACCCACAGAACAAAGGGGAACGGATACTGCACTCTTTAGATGTGCACAGACAACTTAGATTCTACTTGGAGAGGACTAAACCTCAAAGGAAATCTGAACAACTGCTGGTGGCATTTGCTGCAGGGACAGAGGGGAAAGCTATTTCAAAACAAACAGTTTCAAAATGGATAGGCCACTACATTCACTTCCGCTGTAAGCACCATGGAAAACCTATCCCTCAGGGCATCAGACCCCACTCAACCAGGGCTGCATCTACCTCTACAGCCTTTCTCAGAGGCATACCTACCAGGGACATCGTAGAAGCTACTACCTGGAGTTCTGTACATACTTTCTCCAAGCATTACCATTTGCCAATTTTCTCTAAATCCAGAGCTGGCTTTGCCACTTCAGTCTTGCAGGGCCTTATAGCTGGTCCTAATGCTATCTGAATTCCTTCTCCCATTCTTAGCTTTTGGAATCGACCCAAATGTAATGACTGCAACAGTGAAACGCGAAGAACATAGTACAGTTGTGTACACTTACCATAAATGTAGATGTTTGAGTGTATTCACTGTTGCAGTCGTGGTTACCCTCCCTCCAGCCCCCTTACTTCGTTTGGCTATATACCTCTTCTCTTTTTTGCAATGCTTAAAAGCTTTTTGGTGTATTTGCTTTTTTGTTTGAGGTATAACCTTGTATATTTATAGATTTAATCTCTTCCCATTAAGGGGGCACCTGATATCTGGGGAAGAAAAAGTGATATAATTGTGTTGGCTGCATGTTTTATACCCCTGACGATCTGACGTCACGGAAGAAGAGGCAGCAACCGATGCAGAACCCAATACTTTGTTAATCAGGCCGACTGAGGGCTACCTGCAAGCAGATAACCCAAATGTAATGACTGCAACAGTGAATACTCTCGAACATCTACATTTATGGTAAGTGTACACAACTGTACTATATTTAAAATTTTGAGAAACAAATGGGGGAGCCCACACATAGACCTGTTTGCCTCCCCCCAGAACTACCAATTGGACAAATTCTGCACAAGGACTCCCCACAGACAAGCTTGGAAAGTGGATGCCATGTCCTTCACCTGCCTTTCCCCCCAGCCTCTCCTCTCCAAGGTACTACTAAAGATCAAACAGGACAAACCAAGGACGATACTGATTGCACCAGACTGGCCACGCCAACACTGGTACCTCCTGTTGCGCAGTGTGTCACTGCTGGCACCATGGCACCTGCCTCAGACTCCTGCCCTGCTTTCCCAGCAGGAGGGCCAGATTCTGCACCCACAGCTTCAAACCCTGAACCTGGCAGCCTGGCTAATTACATGATCTCTCCATTACCATCCCTCAGTAACCAAGTGATGGATGTCATTCTGGAGGCAAGGAGGCCTAGTACTAGAAAATCCTATTCTTAAAAATGGAAAAGATTCTGTTCCTGGAGCCAAACTCAGAGGATGGGCACAGCAGCGCCCAGTTTACCTCAGATCCTTCAATACTTAACTGAGATGCTTCACAAGGGCCTTTCCTTTTTCTCCATCAAAATTTATGCCTCAGCCATTTCAGCTCATTACAACACAGAACCACCCCTCTTTTCTCATCCACTGCTGAAGCAGTTCCTCAGAGGGGTCAAAAACTTAAGGCCACCCAGAAGAGCCCCTACTCCATCCTGTGACCTTAACTTTGTACTGGAAAAGCTCACTTTACCTCCCTTTGAGCCAGCTGCAAATGCAGAGTTGAAATTCCTTTCTTGAAAAACAGCCTTCCTTCTAGCCATCACTTCAGCAAGAAGGGTGTCTGAATTACAGGCTCTCATGGCAGTGGAGCCTTTCATTATCTTTCATGTGAACAGTGTGTCTCATAGGTTCATACTAGGCTATCTGCCCTAGGGCATTTGTAAGCCTAGCCAGAGTGTGTTTGGCTTTCACCACCCATTTAAATGAATTTTACTATGCCCTTTTTCGATGTTTAGTTTACTGTGCCTCTGTCTAACAATGACACAGGAGTGATACCTGGGGTAAACCTACGATCTCCCATCCACTCATCAAGATTCCTCTTGAAGAGAGTCAGTGAGGGACTCTGCCTAACTTGGACTGGGATTTTATTCCAGAGTGAAGGGAGCCTCTGGGTTATGAATCTGTCCCTCCAGCATGTCCTATTTATTTCTGTGCTGAGGTTCAAGTCCCTCGAGCGCGTAGCTCGATGAGATTTGGATTTTCTGAGGTGCAGCATGTCCATTAATTCCGGGTTGGACATGGCTTTATACGTCAGGCACAGATTACCTCTAAGCAGGCGGTATGCAACCGAGTAGAGCTGGAGTTTCTTTAACCGGGCAGCATATGGCATCTGTTTGAGCCCTTTAATCCTCTTGGTGAGGTACTTTTGGGGTCTTTCCAGTTGCTGCAGGTGTCTGGTAAGTTACATCCCAAAAGGGGCATTGTACTCAATTATGGGCCGGATGAGGGATGAGCAAAGAGGCACAATGACCTCCCCTGATCTAGATGTGAATCCCTTCATGATTAGGTGGGCTATATAGAATGTTTTTCTAACCACTTTGGCCACGTGGTTGTCAAATGAGAGATTGCTATCAACTTGGGTCCCCAGGTCCCTAATTACTTCTTCCGTACTTAATGGATTACCACCTATGTGGTAATTTGTGGGCACTTTGTTTTTGCCAAAGGGGATGACTATACACTTTTTGGCGTTCCTCATTCATGCCCAAGTTGGTATCCAGTGTGGCCCTTATTCAGTCCATTACTTTGCCAACCTTCTTTTCTAATCTACAGAACAAAGGGGAACGAATACTGCACTCTTTGGACATGCACAGACAACTTAGATTTTACTTGGACAGGACTAAGCCTCTCAGGAAATCTGAACAGCTGCTGGTTGCATTTGCTGCAGGGGCAGAGGGGATGGCCATTTCAAAGCAAACCATTTCTAAGTGGATAGGCCACTGCATTCATTTCTGCTATAAGCACCATGGAAAACTTACCCCACAGGGGATAAGACCACATTCAGTCAGGGCTGAATCTACCTCTACAGCCTTTCTCAGAGGTGTCCCTACCAGGGACAATTTAGAAGCTGCTACCTGGAGTTTTGTACATACCTTCACCAAGCATTACCACTTGCCATTTTTTTCTAAATCCAGAGCTGGCTTTGCCACTGCAGTCTTGCAGGGCCTTATAGCTGGTTCTAATGCTATCTAATTACTTCCTCCCATCCTTAGCTTTTAAAATCTACCCAAATGTGACGACTGCAACAATGAAACATGAAGAACATAGTGCAGTTGTGTACATTTACCGTAAATGTAGATGTTCCAGTGTATTCACTGTTGCAGTCCTGGTTACCCTCCCTCTAGCCCCCTGACTCTATTGACTATACCTCTATTCTTGTTTGCTATGCTTAAAGCTTTTTGGTGTATTTGCTTTTTTGTTGAAGGTGTAAACTTGTACATAATTCTTCTCATTATGTGGGGGCACCTGATATCTGAGGCAAGAAAAACTGATGTAAAGGCATCGGCTGCATGCTTTATACCCCTGACTCCCTGACGTCATGAAAGAGTAGACAGCATCAGACGCAGGACCCAATATTTTGATAATCAGGCCAACTAAGGGCTAGTGCAAGCAGATAACCCAAATGTGATGACTGCAACAGTGAATACACTCGAGCATGTACATTTATGGTAAGTGTACACAACTGTGTTTTGTTCAGTCTCGCCGTTCATTCTTTACTGATGGGTTTGGAAGCCGATACATAGTCTCCGATACAGCTGTTTGCAAAGCTCAAGGTTTACCAGTAGCTCGAGACCAAATCCCCCTTATCTCATGATGCACTGCTGGAATTACCCCAGATCTAGTTTGCCGTGACACGGATCTCCGAAGTTCCAGTTTTGCTCGAGTTTTGAGTTTCACTGTTTTGAGCTTTCAGTGTTATGAAGTGAATCCATACATACATACATATATACATATATATATATATATTTATATATATATATATATATATATATATATATATATATATATATATATATATACATATATATATATATATATATATATATATATAGATATATAGATATATATATAACACACACACATATATATATAAAAAACACACATGTGTGTGTGTGTGTGTGTCTGTGTGTGTGTATATATATATATATATATATATATATATATATATATATATATATATGTATGTATGTGTGTGTGTGTGTATCTTAGGTTGCAGGTGAGATGCCCCCATGTGTTGGTGGACTGGAAAACTCTGACAGTAGCACCGTCATGCATGTTTCTTTATGCCAGCATGCTGTGCCTGCAGCTTGGTGCATACTGCATTGCTGGAAGTAACCTAAGCTCTTGAAGACTGGCTAGAAGGGCTACCTAGTGGCAACGTCCCAGAAGAAATTAATACTGCAATCTGTTCAAAAGTCTACCATCATGGTACGCTACCTGCACAGTTGTACATTTCATGTCGCTGTAACACAAATGATTGAATGTTTTGCAACATTGTATGCATGTTTGTATTATAACTTGGTGTAGAAGAGATGCATTTTGTCTGCCTTATGGTGTGTTCGTACCCCACTACCTGCAGGGTGCCAGGTTAGCTCCATGGAAAGAAGGACAGAGCACTAACTGTGACCCAGTTGACCTGGATCAGGTTGTGTTCCTGTTGCAGGAGTTACTGACTGGGCATGAGAAGAATGAAAGAGTTGCTCCTGCTTACCTATCCCAGAATGGGAGGGAAAAGGCGTATGCACGAAAACGCTGACAGTATTTAAAGATGAGAAAGCCACTGGAGGTGCTTACTTCAGGAGGTGGAGCTTCTGCAGGTTTACATCACTCTCATATGCAAATGAGAGCCCTGTGCAGCACCCTTTGCATCCCTGACCGTGGAAGCACCATGTGATTTTGCACAAAGTGCAATATTTTGGATTAATAATGAAAACCCATTTGACAGTACCATTCTGTAAATGGAATAAAGTTCTGTAGGACCCTCATCCTGAGGGAAATGGACAGGTCAAAGAGGAGTAGGCTATAGCATCCATATCTTCCAGAATTTAATTTTACCCCAGCATCATACTGATTCATCACTTGAAGGTGAGTAAGTAAAGTAGTTGTACTTGACTGAACCTGCCCATATTTTTTCCTTTGTGGTGCGAGTTGAGATTTATTTCTAGCATTAATTGTGGTTGACTTGATAGTGATCTGAGTGCCATTGGTTTCAAAGTAGTAACACCCTAGGATACCACTGTCCATTCTGAGTATATAATTTAAAGTAGTCTAGGTATCAGGTAATGAATAGTAGGGAACTCATTTCTCTTTTTAAAATCCGCATATTTTTCCCACTAAAATGTTTTCTTTTCCCCAATAAAAAGTGTGCGTTTGTGTATGTATGGTCAGAAAATACTCAACTAATGTGTGCTGTACACAGTCTTAAAGTAGATTCCTGATATTACCACCCATTAAGTAGCATTGTGCAAGATTCTTGAAAGAATTTTCAGAGAGACAGATTTGTAGCAACAGCCGAGGCTAATCCGCTACTGAATGATTGTTTTCACAAGAAAACTGTCAAATGTTGGACTTCTTTATGCTGTTTATTTTTGAAATTATTTTGCTATCTGTTATTAAAACATGAATAATTAATAGTTCTAAAACTCATAAAATTCTCATTAGTAGCTCGCAAATTTAATAGATTGTAGAATGGAAGCTGTAGCTGTATGTACAGACTATCTAATCTAGCATTTTTTTTGTCTCATTGTTTTCCCTTGATGCTGCATCTCATTGTAACACAACAGGATCTGCGTAAACAGGTAGCCCCATTGCTGAAGAGTTTCCAAGCTGAGGTAAGACAGTGGTTTGCATTTTTTGCTTTGTTTTGTTAATGTAACGTCATTCTTTGTGTGTTTTATTAAAATGGCTCAACAATTGTTTGCTGATAGTTTAAGCAGTACTGGAATACTCCTTTCTTCTTTAAAAATGTAACTAAACTGCAGTCATTTTGTTGGAACAGTTTCAGTTCTAGTCTGTGTCCTGTATTTAGGAGTAGAAAAGCAATTTCATTACTGGAATTTGATATTCAGAGTATCTTTTTTCTCACTATGTACATTAATTGTCAAGGATAAACTTTTCTAAACAGTCTTGAAGATTGTTCTTATTTTGTCTATCATTGTTTTTTGTGTGAACAGTATATCTTACTTCTGTGACCATCTGCAATGGATCACAATTAGGAACTACTTGAGTGCTCATTTCTTGATGTAGATGTTTCGGTTGTCAGCTTGGGGTTTACCCCTCCAACCAGTGTATGCCAGTGGCCTTGGCATTGTGTTCCAGAACTTCGAGGGTGCACTTGGCCCCACACTAGCAACTCTCTTGTTCTGGTTTTCAGTATGAAAGAAATCTAAACCTTGCAAAAGTTGTTATGATCATAAGATCACAAGCAAGGGCATGTACATTTAGTTCTACTCCTTGGGGAAAAGGAAAGCCAACTCTGTGTGCTCCGTGCACCAGCAAATTCAGTTTAGCTATTAAACAAATGAGGTTTGGTTAGCTAAATTGATATGTCAGTGGAAACAGGATTCCATTGTTGAACAGTAGCCAGAACAGAAACTGGCAGACTGGTTCCTTCTGTTGTCCCAGGCAAGAGAAGATAAGAAGAGGAAGGTTATAGAGCATGAGGCCAGTTGTCAGGCAGAGCCCTCTCCTCCGTTAAGTTGACCATCTTGATGATCTCACTTGCTGTGACCTCTTTCTCAGACAGCAAGCAAGCAAACTTTAATCCATCAGATGACCAGGAAGTGGGCAGCAGTCACCCTCATCCCATGCCACTTTGTGTGTCCATGGGTTTGAATGTTATGCTTCTGGTATTGGAGCATATAGTCGGGCAGCTTTTTCATTTTGGAGAAGACCATAGATTCCCTTGGCTAATGTTTTGAGATGCACTCATTATCAAGGAGCAGTCATCTATCACCTTCTGAGTCCCCTGCCTCAACAATGAAAGTTTAGGTAGGTCCTTCCACCTCTTCCCCTTCTATACTTAGTAGCCGGACAATTGTGTCTGCAACATTTTCTCTATGTATATTGGTTCTACTAAATCATATCTTACCACAAGAACATACTCTGAGAATACATTTTTATGCAATTGCAGGGCATGCCGAGGCCTTCTGAAATTGAAGTGGAGTCTATTTGCAGATGTCCAGTATGCTACTATTTCTTGCTTTATGCCCAAGGTGCTAGGCAAGCATACACTACTGCTTATTGTGAGCTATTTCTGTGAATAACCCCCCCCCCACCCCCACCCCCAAAGTCTTCCTTAGAACTGGAAAAACAAGACCACTGTCTTGTAGGATAGTCAAGGGTGATAGCATATCTTCTATCTAGTTCTGCAGCTTGCTTTTACTTTGGACAGAATTTTGAGGATGAACTTTTGGACTGACATGCTGTTATTTTGCCTTGTCAGAAAAGGCTGAATCATTACGTGACAAGAATAAGGACACCTGAGTAATCTCCCCAGTGGAATCTGTCTTCAAGAGTACTTTGTGTAGAGATTGGGAATCACCCAGACTGTAACTGTTCTCTGATGAAAGAAGATCCTGGCTCTTGTAAATTCCAAGACTGGAATATCAGTATTTAAAAGCATCTTAAGCAGGCACCTATGTGATCTCATTAACATAGTACATATCTCATAGACTACAAAACTTTATAGTCTTGTTGTAGGATAAAAGTTTTACTCCTTTAGAACAATAACATATTTTTCCATGCCATTTTGTCTTTGAACACCTTTATTAAATTATCACTTAAAACACAATCACATGTATGTTAATAGGAATGAAAACAAAATGGATCCAATCATTGTATCTGACTCATCCGTTACTAAGCTCGTGACAACCAAAGAAGCTGTGTTGGATAGCTACTTTATCCACAGTGCATTTCTTCCTGTTCCCTCAGTTCTCATTTTCTGCTTCGCAAAGACTTAGTCCTTCCATTGTGCTCTTGGATTGTCAGGTCGTAGTGCTTAAATTACTGTCTTTTCTTATATTTTCTAGCCTTTCAATTTTCATATGTAATTCTTTT
Organism: Protopterus annectens; assembly: GCF_019279795.1. NCBI lineage: Eukaryota > Metazoa > Chordata > Ceratodontiformes > Protopteridae > Protopterus > Protopterus annectens. The sequence goes on along the minus strand of NC_056747.1, from coordinate 403,902,625 downwards.
TCACCCCTTGTGCTTAGAGTTTCACCTTTCTGTTAGAAACCACTTTTTTATTAGGTTACTTCTCTATATATCTCTTCGTCTCTCCCTCCATCTCTGTAACAGTTTTTTAGTACCTTTTAGGTAACTTTGACTACTGCCATTAGTAGTTCTTCCTTCCTCATCCTTTCTCTCTTTTAAACAACAAAAAAAGTCTTTTGCTTCATTTTCTTTTCATGTGTCTGGCTTCAATTAATTATGTTTGGACAAACACAACAAGCCTACTGGCTTTAAAAAGGTGCACAAAATGTGGGCATAAAATCCCTTTTAGCGATTTGCACTCTTTGTGCATTTACTGTTTAGGGCCTCTCCACTTACAGGAGAACTGCTCCATATGCCATTCTTTCAACCACCAAGCATTGGTTGATAGAAGAAACAAGCTTATCTTAAAAGGGATGCTTCCCTCAGCAATTGAAGAGGACATTTCTGCTACTCCAGTTAAGCTGTCCACTTCAAAGTCAGCTCAATCTAGCCCAGCTTCTTCTATTTCTGTGAAATCTATTGATAAGGGCAAGAAGAGACATTTTTTCGGCTCAGTCAGATACCTCGGAGCCGAAGACCAAAATTTCTAAACATACTGAAAAAGACCTGTCGGGGCTTTTGGCACTGGCTGTTACCAGGCTGAGTCTGGCATCTTCAACTCCGGAACCATCTAGTAAGGATGGGCCAGATCTGTTGGTATTGAACCCAAAGAAGAGCCCATTTAAACCAATTACAACTCTCCCACAAACTAGTTACTCTCCAATGATGTTCATCGTGTTACACTGCTGCAGTCATCGCGCTTGGGTTATCTGCCGTCAGGCGGTCCCGCAGCCGGCCTGAGTTCCAAAGTCTTGGTCCGGCGTCGGTTGCGGTCGCTTCTTCCCTGACGTCAGTGCGACAGGGGTATAAAAGAGGCAGCCGACGCCATTTTCTTTAGTCTTTCTTGCCGCGTGGTGCCCGAAGCAGAAGCAGTTTGCAAGTGCCGGTCGGCCAACTCCTGAGATTTTCAAATCAAATTTCAGACCGAAGTCTTCAATAAAGCTAAGTACCCCATTGGGGAATCTTTTCTTGCCACAGACCAAGGTCAGAAAAAGTTAATAATTGCATTTCTTGTGGGAAGCAAATACCTCATAAGGATTTTCATTCTTATTGTATTCCTTGCTTAGGGGCCAAACCACGACGTCACAGGTTGTCAGTTTTGTGCTAGGTTTAACAAACAAACTATTAAATGTCGGTTTGATTTCGCCCGACATTATTTTGGTAGAAAATTTAATTACATCATGCCGTTGGAGCAATCGACGACCGGGATGCATAAAAAGCGCAAAGATAAGGACAGGCAGCCGAGACCCAAACCAGACACCGAGGCCTCTGCTAGGCCAGTCGCCAGTTCTCCGGTTTTCAGTGAGGCGCCTACGCAGCCCCTGACGACCGCTGATTTAGAACCCCAGGCTGCATCCGACTCCCAAGCGGAGATTGCTGGGCCTCCAGAATCTTTATCTTTAGGCCCTTCCGACTCCATTGCTGAAGGGGATTCCGGTGTAGTTGAAAGGCCTTCATTTGCTGAAGGTGTCTTCAGACCGACTACACTTACTATAAAATCCTATGCAAAACTGAAAACTCCTTTAAAAGTAAGGAAGCCTGTACAGCAGTCTCCATTACAAGGCCCCATGCCTAAGAAACAGATGCTTAAGATGGCTGAAGACTTAATTACCCTAATCAGGGGTTCCCATCCCCCTCCTGACAAAAGGCCTAGACAGGAGGAGGACTATGCTTCATCTGACCAGGTTTCCATTTCCTCAGATTCTTCTGAGGAACAGGAATATTCCTTTCCCCCTTATGAAGTCTCTGATGCTGAAGAGTCTATTCCTTCAGCATCTCCCCCAGAAGACTACTCTTTTGGGGAAACTTTACATACCATGACGGAACATTTCCACTGGGAAGGCCAGGATTATTCTGATTCTAAGAAAAGGCTCCGAGAGTTCCTTTTACTACCCCAGCACAGACCCCTTGCTACTCCACCTATGTTAGACGTTGTGGATGATGTTTATTCAAAATCTAGCCTTACCCCAGATTCACTACCTCCTGCACCAGCCAAACCAGATAGATACTACAGAGTCCCTGACTCACACAAATTCTTATATAAAAGCCCTGTTGCTGACCCAGAAACCATTTCCCAGGGTCCCAAAGGGGGTTAAGGCCTCTATTGCTAAAAATCCTGTTCCCTCTGAAAGGGATTCTAGAGCACTAGACAGATGGGGAAAGAAAGTATATACCTCAGCTACTCTAGCTATGAGGGCCTTAAATTGCCAGTTTCACATGCTGAAATATCAACAATATTTGGTGTCTCAATTAAAACAAAAAATGCTCACACATACAGAGCAGCCTGATTACAAGGAAATGCAAGATTTGTTGCATGCAGCAGAACAGGTGGGAAAACATACTTTGCAATGTGGATTTGATTCATTGGAAGCTTCTTGTAGAGCAGCAGTAACAGGGTCTGTCATTCGTAGGCATGTTTGGTTAAAAGAACAAACTTTACCTGATCATGTTAAAGCAAAGTTATTGGATGCACCTTTACAGCAGGATGTTTTATTTGGTGTGAAAGCAGAAGAGGTTTTAAAGAAAATGGAGGATAAGGCAAAATCTGTGCAGACGGTCAAGGATCTTTTACAGGTTCAACCCCCTCATTTCAGCAGAAATTGGCCAACCAAGAACTGGTCCTTTCCAACTTCTCACAGACCACACAGGGGCAAATACAGACGCCCAAGGGGCAGAGGTCAGTCACAAGGCTCTTACAAGCCTCGACAATGGGGTGCCACAACCCAGAAAGGAGGAGAAGACAGGTCTCAAACTTTCAGAAGACAATCACAATGACTTACCCCTCAAAATGCCAAGCAAATCCCTCTTGGCAGCTCCCTTGGGAGGAAAACTTGCACTTTTTGCAGGCAATTGGCACATCATCACAAAAGACAAATGGGTCCTAAATATTGTATCTCAAGGATACAGGTTCCACTTTCACACTTTACCAAGGATAAAAGGAATGCCAAACCTGCCACCAAATCAATGGACAGAGGCTGAAAGACAAATTACAGCACTCGTGGACATGAGAGCCATTCAATAGGTTCCTACACAGGAGTAAGGACAAGGATTTTACTCAAGACTCTTTCTGCTTCCCCGAAAGAACAAAGCCTGGAGACCCATTCTGGACCTTTCAATTCTAAACACATACCTGGAAGTACCCAAATTCAAGATGCTCACACTACAGCAACTTCTTCCCATGCTGGGCAAGAAGGCTTGGCTAGTAACGTTGGACCTCAAGGAGGCATACCTGTATGTCCCTATCAGACAAAATTGCAGAAGATACCTCTGATTTATAGCAGGTTCAACTCATTACCAATTCTTTGCACTGCCCTTTGGCTTATCTACTGCACACCTAGGGTCTTCACAAAATGCCTGGCACCAGTAATTACATACTGCAGACAAGGAGGAATTCAAATATATCCATACCTGGATGACCGCCTTATTCAAGCAGAAAGCAAGGACATTCTTTTAAAACATCTGGCGTTTGTAAAAATCCTACCAAGTTGCCTAGGGTACACAGTAAACGAAAAGAAGTCAAAACTAGTGCCTTCACAAGACATAATATTCTTGGGTGCCAGCTTAAATACAACGGCCCAGATGGCTTACCTCACACCAGACAAGCAAGGACACCTGACTCAATACTTCAAAATGATGGCAACAAAGACCCAACTCCCTGCAAGAAAAATTCTGCAGGCCTTGGGATTCATGGCATCTTGCATACTACTAATACCATATGCCAAACTGCATATGAGGAAATTACAATGGTACCTGAAAAGCTTATGAGCTCAACACAGCCACAGCTTGGAAACAGTAATACCACTCGGTCCCTGCCTTCAACAGGAGTTTCTATGGTGGCTCAGGCATGTCATCTCAACAAGGGTCAGCCTTTCACCTTACCCACAGCCAGGCAAACAATAACAACAGATGCATTGGATTATGCCTGGGGAGCACACATGGCAGGACAGTGTATTCAGGGCAAATGGTCTGCAGATCAAATGCATCTCCACATCAATCAAAAAGAGATGCTAGCTGTACAAAATGCCCTAACAGCTTTCAAGGACCTCTTACATTCAGGACAACAACTAATAAAGACGGACAACACCACAGTGATGTGGTACATAAACAAACAAGAGGGCACACATTCCTACCCCCTATGCAAGCAAGCAATGACCTTGTGGAACACAGCTCTGACCTACTAAGTCCAACTACAAGCACAATTCCTGCCAGGAAAGAAAAATACATTGGCAGACGAACTAAGCAGAAATATCATGGATCCTCATGAGTGGAAACTAGATCCACAAGTATTCACAATGATATCTCAAAAATGGGGGAGTCCAGGCATAGATCTGTTTGCCTCCCCCCAAAACTACCAACTACGGAAATTTTGCACAAGGACATACCACACACTAGCTTGGAAAGTGGACGCCCTCTTATTCAGTTGGAAAACATTAACAGTGTATGCCTTTCCTCCACTGCCTCTTCTGGCAAAGGTGCTCCTGAAAGCCAGATTAGAAAGGCTACAACTGATACCCATTGCTCCAGACTGGCCACGCCAACTTTGGTATCCAATATTAAGGAACATGGCTCAAGGCCCACCATGGATTTTACATAAAATTCCTCACCTGCTGACTCAGCAAAACAGTCAGATTCTACACAGTCAGCTCAACACTTTAAATCTGGCTGCATGACAGATTACCTAATCAACCAGCCAACACTTCTCTCTAAAGCTGTTATGGATGTCATTCTGGAGGCTAGGAGACCCAGCACCAGGAAAACCTACTCAGACAAATGGAAAAGATTCTGCACCTGGAACCAGGCTAAAGGCCAAAATCCTCTTGTCCCAAATATTCCTCAGATTCTGCAATATTTAACTGAGATGTTGCACAAAGACCTTTCCTTTTCATCTATTAAGATTCACGCTTCAGCTATTTCAGCTCATTACAACACGGATCCTCCTATTTTTTCACATCCATTACTAAGACAGTACCTCAGAGGGGCTAAGAACATAAGACTGCCCAGGAGAGCACCGACACCAACTTGGTACCTCAATTTTGTTTTGGAAAAACTTACACTACCGCCCCTTGAACCAGCTTTTTCAGCCGATTTACAATTTTTATCATGGAAAACTGCCCTGCTGCTAGCAATAAATTCATGAAGAGTCTCAGAGCTACAGGCTCTAATGGCAGTGGAGCCTTTCATCATTTTTCATCAAGACAGAGTCTCTTTACGAACTAATCCTTCCTTTATGCCAAAGGTCATATCCAGTGGGCTCTAAACCAAACCATTCTTTTACCCACCTTTTATCCAAACCTCCAGAATAAAGGGGAAAGGCTCCTACACTCTTTGGACATTCACAGGCAATTACATTTCTACTTGGATAAAACTAAGGCTTTCAGAAAATCTGACCAACTCTTTGTATCCTATGCTGCAGGATCACAAGGAAAGGCTATCTGAAAACAGACCATTTCAAAATGGATAGGACATTGTATCCATTTCTGCTACACACACCATGGGAAACCTGTACGTGGTAACATTGTGCTAAGGCTGGGTGGTTGGTACTAAACAGGGTTTGGAACTCAGGCCGGCTGCAGGGACCACCTGGCGGCAGATAACCCAAGTGTGATGACTGCAGCAGTGTGAACACTCGAGCATCTACATTTATGGTAGGTACAAAACTGTACTTTTGATCCCATTCCTTCCAGAGTGCCACCACCTTTTCTGTCCAAGCCGAAATCCCTGTCTGGCTCCCCTTCTCATTCAACCAGGAGCCTTACTGAGGATGATGTGGAGTGTTTGGTGCAGAAGAGTCTGTGGGCGCAAGATGATGTGGAGTGTTTGGTGCAGAAGAGTCTGTGGGTGCAAGGTATAACTTGGTCACCCTCGACCCTGACCTACTCAGTTCCATGGCTTCCTAAGTCTACTGCTCCCCCTCTGAATCCTGTTCTGACTTAAGAGAAAGTTTCGGAGCTCTGGGATCTAATATGCCCAGTACCCTTTAGGTTGGATCCGAGAACATTATCTTTGGATCGCACCTCTGCTCTGAGCTCTTCAGCGTTCTTAGAGCTGGAGAGCTTTCAGAGCCATTGTGATCCTTGCAGTCTTCGGGTGCATTCGACTCCCAGGTTGTTGGAGCAGTCATTGCATCTCGTGGCTTCTATGCAGGTGAGACTGGCTCCGACTTCTACCCAGGGTGAGCTATCTTCGGTGTTTGCAAAATGCTTGGTTTGTCAAGCATGTCTTGTTGGGGCTGGAGTCCTCTTTCACTCAGGAGCAGTCAGCCTTTGGGGCCTTGGAGAGGGTGATAGCTGCCACTTGTAACTAAAAGGGTATCTCCCTCTTCGGATTCTCAGTCCTGTCTGGATTCCTTGCATACCTCTTCTTACCAGGATGGTCCACTCTGGCAGCAAGACCTCAGGCACTAGGATACCCAGCGGGGTGCCTCTGTCTCTTATTTATTTATTTATTTATTTGCAGTTATTTAACCAGGATAGTCCATTGGGCCTGAAGGACCCATTTTCAATGGAGTCCTGGGGAGTAAAGCTCCTCATACAGATTACACAAAGATTAATATACACACATAGATTGCATGAAGATTACAGATGTAAACAAACTAAGATTAATATACACACATAGATTGCATGAGGATTACAGAGGTAAACAGACTGATCAAAAGTATTTCAATCAAAGGTAATAATGTCAAAAGCGTATATATATATATATATATATATATATATATATATATATATATTTTTTTTTTTTCCTTCTTCTTTAGTAGGATTGAGGATAGGTAGTTAGATGCAGTAGGGTAAGGAATTGCTAGATACTAGTAAGGAGTTGTATAATAGAAGCAAGCAAGAATTTTGTTACCTGGGATTTGAGAGAAGGAAGGGAAAGAGTGTTGAAGTAAAGTGTAGGTTATGAGGGATGGGAGCAGGAACATTCCCATGTGGAAGTTAGATGAGAGTGGAGTGATTTTTTAAAAGATGGGAGGCTAGTAATGGTATGAATGGAGGGGGGAAGGGAGTTCCATAAGCGTGCTAGTGAGTGTGACAGGAAGGAGGTATGATCTTGGGGGGTGGAGGGGTCTGTAAACTTCTATAAGGTTTTGAGTGTTTGATCTGAGAAGTCTTTGTGTGTGGTGCATTTTAAAGGTAGTGGAGAGGGAGGGACAGAGGGTTGGCTGGAAAATGAGTTTATGAGCATAGGTGAGCTGAGTGTAGGAGAGGTAGTTTGGTAGCTCTAGCCAGTTTAGTTTGTGGAGAGATTCACAGTGATGGGTTGATGATTTGTTGCTAGTGGCGAATCTGGCAATTTTATTGTAACAAGAGGACAGTTTGGTTTTGAGAGATGATTGTAGGTTTGTTCGAAGAGGGGCTCCATAGAGAAGGGAGGGTAAGAGAAATGTAGTAGAGAGAGTAAGTTTAGTAGTTGAGGTGAGGAACCGATTGTGTCGGTAGAGCATACCAAGTTTTTGGTGGGATTTTTTTATGTTTAGTAGTAGATGGGAGTTGAATTTGAGCCTGTCATCGATTTGAACTCCTAGTAGTTTGGTTTCAGATACCAGCTCAAGAGGTGTTGTATTTTGGCTAGTGATGGAGAATAAATTTTGATCGAAGTTCTTAGTTTTAGAGGAGGTAAAAATCATAAGTTTAGTTTTAGCAGCATTGAGTGCTAGATGGTTGTCTTTCATCCATTGTTCTATGGTAGAGAAGGCATCTTGAGTTAGTTTTAAAAGAGTTGGGATGGATGGGGCAGCACAGATGATTGTGGAATCATCTGAATATTCGATAACGTTAGCAAGAGGGTTAGAGTGGTAAAAGTCATTAATGAAAATATTGAAGAGGAGGGGGCCCAGTATGGAACCTTGTGGGACACCTGTGCGGGTGATGAGGAAGGAGGAGGTGGCCTTTTTACATTTGACAGCTTGTTGCCTATTGGAGAGATAGCTGGTAAACCATTTGAGGGACGAGGGTGAGAGGTTTAGGTTAGCTAGTTTAGTAAGAAGTAGGTTAATGCAGGGTAATGATTTAAGCTTTTTTCCAGATTTGAGGAACAAGACCTTCTTTGATAGAGCGGTTGATTGGGATACTGATAGGGAGGGCAATGGCTTCGGCAGCTATGCTGAGGAAGTATGAGGGAATGTTATCAGGGGCATTGGTGCATGGTTTTAGTTTCTGCAGGAGTTTTCTTATAGTAGAAGTAGGAATAGGTTTAATGAAAAATGGTGGGGGTTGAGAGGGTGAGGAATGAGAGAAAGAAGTTGGAGGGGAGAAGGGTGAGGAGAAGTGGAGGTAGGCAGTGGATTGTTATTTGAAAAAGAAGAGGTAAGTTTGGAAATAGAGTAAATGAAGAAAGAATTGAATTGGGTAGCAAGATCAGAGTCTTGTACATTTGGGGAGGGGTTAGGGTTTTCTGTAGTACCAGGTTTTAAGAGGGTAGTTATACCTCTCCAGAACTTTTGTGGGTTGGTTTTATGGTTGCTTGGAAGTTGGACGAAGTAGTTTCGACGGTCTGCTGAGATACGCTTTTTAACTGAGTTACGAAGAGTTTTGTATTCATTGAGGTTAGATGTAGATTTGTTCCTCTGGTATTGTGTCCAGGCTTTATCTCTAAGTTGCATGGTGGCTAGTGTACTTTTAGTTAACCAGGGGGTGGCTTTCCTTTTTATTCTTTTGGTTATTAAGGGAGCATGATTATTTAGGAGATGTAGGAATGTAGTATTAAAGTGAGTTATTGTATTCTCAAGTGGTAGAGTTTTTAGAAGTTACCAGTTAAGTGATTTAAGGGTGTCAGAGAAAGCTTCTGGTTAAAGTTTCTATGGCATCGGGTAGTTAAGTAAGTATGAGTAACTAGTAAGGGAGAAGGAAGACGTCTAGTGAAGATGGGAAGGTGGTCACTGAGGGAGTCAGCGAGGGTTCCACTGTCAGGATAATTGTGGGGGTGGGAGACTAGAATCCAGTCTAAAATGTTGCCACTAGTGAAGTCTTTGGATGGCCTAGTTGGAGTTGACGAGTTGAGAGTAGTTGTATAGGTTGATGTTGAGGGGGTGAGTAGGGGACTGAATGGAGGACCAATTAATATTGGTGTCTCCCATGATTATAGTTTCATTACAGATATTAGTTGATAGCCAGGAGAGGATTTCTTCGAGTACTGGGACATTGTCTCCAGGGGGAATGTAAAGAGAGGCAATGTATATAAATTTATGTTTGTTTAGCTGAAGATGAGCTAGTATTAATTCTGCATTAGTGAACTTTGGAATGGCTTTATTATAGGGTGTTATGTATAGGGAGGAAGAGTAGATTAGAGCCACTCCACCACCTTTTTATGGGTTCTGTCTGTTCTGATGATAGAGTAATTAGGTGGTACTATCTCTTCATTTTTTACATGAGGTTTTAGCCAGGTTTCAGAAATAGCTAGGATGTCTGGTTTGTTATGGAGTAGCCAGGCATGGCGATTTGGAATTTTGTTAGCTAAGCTTTGTGCATTAAAAGATGCAGGTAGGATGCATTTAGTTATTGAGGAGGAGGGGGTTGGGCCTGGGTTAGGGTGTATATCACCAGATAAAAGTATGGAAGTTAGAAGTTGAGTTAAGTCGTGGAGGTATTTGGATTGTTTCGATTGAGAGGTATAAGTTGAAAGATTAGTGGGAGATATGGAGGGTAGAGTGGTTGATGAGGTTTTAAGAGGGGGGAATAGTTTGAAATGAAAACATAGGTTGTTGAAGGGATATAGTTCAGGGGAAATCGAGTTGAAGAAGTTGGATTGTGAAGTATGGAGAGGGCAGGTTGTGTGTAAAGAGTGTGGTGAGTGGGTGATGGGATAAGGTTGGATAAGATAGTAGACGTAGGTAAGGTTCAGGAGGAGTAGTAGTTGAATTGGGAAGGCTGAGTATTTTTTAAGCATGTTAGGGTTTTGATAAGCAATGTAGTGGTGTTGAGTAAGGAGGAGGGAGGGATGTGAAGTAAGAGTTGTATGAAAGTGGGAGGAGATAGGAAGAGGAAGGGATGGAGTTTAGAGGTAGGAGAGGAAGTAGGAGTGGTTAAATGGGTGTAAATGTAGAGGTAGTGTGGGTGGGTGGGAATTGGAGGTAGGGTAGGGGAGTGGAGTGCGCCCGCAGGGCGAACGGAGCGAGGAAGAAAAAAAAAGAAAGATCAGCTGAAAAAAGTATCAGCTACTGCTGCTGATATAGAAAAGTAAGTAGATGTTGTACCAGATAAGGACAAGTAATATGTAGGGAAGAAAAATATGTTTTAAATAGATAAGTTGATGTAGTACAGGGGGTGAAAAAACAGATTGTAGACAGAGAAAAATACAGGCTGTTAAGTTAATTGCCCAGTTTAATAGGAGAGAAGCCAAGGTAAAGATACCTCCCCAGAGTATCCCACTGAGAAGGTTCCTCAGAAGGAACACATATATAGAAATCTGAGAGGTGGAGATATAGAAAATGTTACAGAGAGCCATGAACAGAAATGGATACTGAAACTTAATGCAGAAAGATACCCAGGCCTCAGTGGTACCACCGCTTTGATTCCATTCTTGAAAGCTAGATGCCTTAAACATTGACAATTTTTATTGTTCATTTTTATTTTTATTGTTACCTTTATTATATTACATTTTATGCATATGCAAATGTATTTTATGCAGTATTTATTCAGCATTTTATATCTTATTCATACCATTACTATGCTCATGTTGTAACTGTCTTTTTAAATAACTTTTGGTGTATGACATCATTAATTGATGAGATAATTGTTTTTTTACCTATTTAAGCGGTGCTATTCACTTGATCTTTGTCTGATGAAGCAACTATTGTTGCGAAAGCGCTCACCTCTGTCTTTTACTTTTTGTGTTACCTTGGTGCATTGTGTTTATATTTTTACACCTTGGTTTTACCCGCAGCCGTTTCTTTTTTGTTTCTATTTTGTTTTTATTCGGCTAAAGGGCACACGCGTTTATGGAGGATTCCTCTACTGAAGTGACTATGGATGGATATCACCATCGTCTTTTACGAATTCTGGATATTCCAGTAAACCCACTTTTGAATATGGACTTATGTGATGGTTTCAATGATACTTCAACTACTCAACGCATACGTGAGTTTCTTGAGCAATATAAAAATTTGGAAAACTTAATGTATAAATACAAGAGGCTACAATGGCAGCGCCTGCACTTACAAGCTTCACTGGAAGCCAAGATTATCCCTCGTGGTCTCAGAATACTCAACATGCCTACTTATGGAGAAACCTGTCCTGTCTTACTACGTAAATGGCAAGAGCTTAACTTACAGTTTAGCTCCAAATACATGGAACTTTTATTGGAATTTTTTTCACCAATTGAACTTGAGCTGAAAGCAGAAATCATTGCTTTAGAGTCCAATATTACTGAGAGTTTCTCACCAGATATTACCATCAATAAGACGAGCCAGTTGCAAGATAGTATAATCGCTTATGAAAAAAAGCTGCAAACAACTAAACTATCTAAATTAAACAGAGATAAACGTGACTTTGCTAATAATAACGTTTTCTCATGGCCCAGAGAAAACATGCATAGAACAACTCAAGGGAACCTTATGCCAAATAGTGCTCACAACATCGCTTTAAATGAGCGCACAACTAGAGCTGCTACTTCCGGTACTATTTCCAGTTCCTCTACTGATCTGGCAGCTACAGCGAGAGTACTTTCAAATGCTGCATGCATTGATAGCGTTCAACAGGATGTAACTACTGTATCAAATGATAGCAAGATCTCTAACAACGTTAAAGAATAAACGGGACATAAAACGAAGAATATACCTCTACCGACACCATCTGCAGCATCACACATTTCTAATAACTCTGCAACTGTGGATTCTAATCTAAACGAGACCAGAAACGACGCAAGCGTTTTTTTTAGACACCACCAAGAAGGGTGACTTTACTCTAAAGGCAGCACTTCCTTTCAGAACTCGAACGAAGAGTCTTCCGCACAATGGACACATATCCAGGACCAACCAGATGGAAGGAACAGATCAACTACACAAGAGGAGTCGCATATAACTACAGGTCTGGTTATTAATATCTCCTCTTTTGAACTTAATCCTGAACAACTTAATGTACTAAATAAAGGGTTATCATTTGTACCTGCGAAGAAGGCAGATATAACTGAAATGTTGAAAGATCTAAGGCTACTAGGGAGAAATTTATCTTTGAAATGTATGTTTCCAGTAAATACAGACAATGTGCAAAATATTTACAAACAAGCTAGTACATTTATACCAATTACTCCACCTGGGGTTCAAAGATTTATTGATATATGTGAAACTACATTCAGAGAAATAAGTGTATCTGATAGCAATGATTACTCTTTTTGTAATTTGACTTCAGAAGAGCAGAGAGCTCTGAAAGAATTAAGGAATTTACACTCTTTGGTTATTAAACAAGCAGATAAGGGTGGTGGTATAGTTCTCTTAGATAAAGAACTATACGTACAACAAATGGAAAAACTTTTATTAAACACTGATACATACCAGTGCATTTCTAAACCTGCTGTAAATGCAATTATTGATAAAGTTTAGTTTTTCCTTTTTGATCTACTTATTACTGGTTTAATTGATGAACCACTTTTTAAATATTTTAATATTACTAAACCTGTTGTCCCTGGTATTTATGGTCTACCTAAGGTCCATAAAGATCTTTACACACCACCAATGCGGCCCATAGTCTCAGGGGCTGGCTGGTGCACTGAACCCCTTTCTATATATGTTGAAGGCAGCCTACATGGCCTTTTAGAGAAATGTCATACTATACTAAGGGATACTAAGATGTTCTTAACAAGGTTACATAACAGAATGGATAGTATTGATATGGATTTAGATTTTGTCTTGGTTACCATGGATATAGAATCACTATTCACTAGCATACCCGATACATGGGGCATTGAAATGACAAGAGAGTTTCTGACAGTTAACCAAAATTCAATTGATTTGCAGTTTACTAGAAATTATCTTGGAAAATAACATTGTTACGTTCCAAGAACAGTTTTATTTACAGAAGGTTGGCGTAGCCATGGGGGCTCCCTGTGCCAACAGCTACGCCAACCTTGCTTTGGTTTGCTGGGAACAAGTTAACATTCTATCTGACAAGAATCCTTTCTTAGGACAAGTACTATGGTATGTACGTTTTGTAGACGATGTCTTCATGTTGTAGAAAGGTAATGGTTCGGACTTTAACTCATTTTTACAATACCTACACACCATCACTGATTTTTGGAGATTTTCTCACCAGATCTCTGCCACTGACATCAACTTTCTTGATGTACACATTACTAGGTCTAGTTTAAATCAGTTAAATAGTACTATTTATTTTAAACCGACCAGAAAGAATACACTTTTACATAAATCCAGCATGCACCCTAGACATATACCTAAGAATGTACTTAAAGGCCAAGTCTTTAGGACCTTAAGACTACATGATAAAGATGAGGATGCAGAGATTGCACTTAACAGTTTAAAATCTGATTTTCTGGAAAGGGGTTACCATGATACTGACATTGATAAGACTATTTCCAATGCTTGGCAAATGAGACATACAAGGTGTAGACCATACTTTCAATCTACTAGGAATGATTCTGCTGATAACAATATTGTTCCGACTAGTAATGATTTTAGAGTTGTGTTCCAATTTGCTAGTAACATTAACCAATACACTGATGTTATTGGCATCTGTTACAAGAGGTCCCTAACCTTAATGCCACAATTGCCAATACTCCACGCTTTAGCTTTAGGAACAATAGGTCACTTAAACAGTATCTTTGCAACAGTGAACCACGCAACACTACATGCATTTCCACCCGTCACGGCACTTTTCCATGTAGATCATGTAGTGCATACCCATACATCTACAGTAAAAACATATATATGCATCCAACCAGACATTTTAAACTACATTCCAACACTTATTCAGATTGCAAGACTACTGACGTCATTTACTTTTGTTTTTGCCAGCAATGTCCTGCCTTCTACGTTGGCAAAACTAATAGGCTTTTTAAAGACAGAATTTTAGAACATATTCGTGACATTAGGAATAATAAGCAAACAAATGCACTTGCTAATCATGATATGTGCACAGACTCTTCTCATTCCTTCAAATTCTTTGTCTTGCAACACATATATAGAAATCTGAGAGGTGGAGATATAGAAAATGTTACAGAGAGCCATGAACAGAAATGGATACTGAAACTTAATGCAGAAAGATACCCAGGCCTCAATGGTACCACCTCTTTGATTCCATTCTTGAAAGCTAGATGCCTTAAACATTGACAATTTTTATTGTTCATTTTTATTGTTACCTTTATTATATTACATTTTATGCATATGCAAATGTATTTTATGCAGTATTTATTCAGCATTTTATATCTTATTCATACCATTACTATGCTCATGTTGTAACTGTCTCTTTAAATAACTTTTGGTGTATGACATCATTAATTGATGAGATAATTGTTTTTTTACCTATTTAAGCAGTGCTATTCACTTGATCTTTGTCTGATGAAGCAACTATTGTTGCGAAAGCGCTCACCTCTGTCTTTTACTTTTTGTTTTCATTAAACGTTATTGTGAGTTACCTTGGTGCATTGTGTTTATATTTTTACTTATTTTTTTGCACCTTGGTTTTACCCGCAGCCGTTTCTTTTTGTTTTCCTCAGAAGAGACTTTATAAGTAGAAACATTTGGTCTCCACCGAGGAGTCTGCCACTGAAGTCACCAACCTAGATGAAGGTGAAGGATCCCCACGGTTCACCACCTGAGGATGTATCCTTTGAGGAGATTCCAGAAATACTGAGAGAGAGAGATGGCTGGCAGCCCAGTAATCCTTCTCCTGAGGAGTCTGTGTACCTGGCAGCTTTTGGTTCTCACCTATCTTCCTTCTGGGTGACTGCCCACCATTGAGCTTATAGGTATGACCTCCCAGTAGGTGTGGGAGACCCCAGATTCCATCGAGCCTGTTCCCCGGAGACCAAACAAGATAATTCCATCAGATAAACCTTCTGGACTAAGGTTGTTGCAGTAGATGCCATGGTCATGGCGGCAGCAACCAAAAAGGAACTCTTGGAAGAGAGCTCTACTATCCACCCTCTGAATAAAGATTCTGGGATGATGGCTATATGTGGGAAGCATGTTTTCTAATCAGTTACATTTACTTTGCAATCGCTGAACTATCTTTCCCATTTTACTAGGTTATAAAGGGATCTGCTTAAGGAGTTATCAGATACTCGGGAAGGAGGAGTAGCTGAGGGCCTACAGCAAAAGATAGCATCTCAGCTAGCGACCCTGCATTCTATAGCTAACTCTTCCTTGAGACTTACTGCACATACAGCTGAAGGGATGAGTAAGGCGGTGGGTTCTGGCATCTCCATGAGGAGAAATGCCTGAATGCGCCTATGCAACTTTGCGGAGCCCTTTAAGTCTTCTTTTGATGGTGGTTCTCTTTTTGGACCTAAAGTTAAAGATACCCTTTCCAGGTGTGAGAAGGAAGGTAAATCTTGGTCTGCTGTGGCATACATTTTTCCGCACCCCAGAGACCATATTCAGAATGTCAAAATGGATGTGGAAAGATGTGGTTCAAGAAATCAGTTCTTGCTAGGACATATGTGGAGATTTTTCCCCTAGCGGCAAAGGGAGGAATAATGGAAGACACTGGCCTCGCAGCAGAGGAGGCCTGGCCAAACATAACTTCCGATCTCTGGGTGCAGGGGGTTATATCCAGAGGTTATCAGATTCTCTTCAGTCAATCGCCTCCCCTTATCAACCATATCCCAGACGTTCCATCCAGTCAAAGGGAGCAAGCAGTTATTCAGATTCAAAAACTGCTAGAAAAAGAGTCATCCAAGAGGTCCCGCAGACCAGAACTTACTCAAGGTTATTTTTAGTTCCAAAGAAAACAAGGGACTGGAAACCCATTCTGTATATCAGCAAACTAAACAAGTCTGTTTGCAATAAGTTTCAAATGGTCACGGTTCCGTCCATACTTCCATTCCTGAAGAAGGACAATTGGATGTGCTCAGTAGATCTTCAGAATGTGTACTACTATATAAAAATGGACAGGTGCTCCAGAAGATACCTACTCTTCTGGTGGGAGTCAGTCTTGTCCAGTTCAAAGCACTGCGCTTTGGTCTCACAACAGCCCCCAGAGTGTTCTCCAAATGTATGGTAGTGGTTGCAGCTCACCTGAGACAACAAGGATTCTGGGTGTTTCCGTATCTAGAAACTGGCTCATCTCCATCCTGACCAGGCACATACAGTTAAACCCACAGGACTCAGTTCTTGAAATTTGTACAGAATTAGGTATCACATTAAAGCTGTTCGTCATGTTATTCAAGCTTTAGGATCGATGGCTGGGGCAATAGTATTAGTCCCGTTAGCCAGATTGCACGTGAGGCTACTACAGTGGCTTTTAGCTGTCCATTGATTGATTGTTCATCATTCCATGTCTCACCAAATTCTAATAAACACATGCAAAAGATCCCTGTTATGGTGGATGTAGTCAGAGCAATTGTTATAAGGTCAACCCTTTGCTCCCCCACAGCCACATGCCATGGTAACCATGAATGCCTTCCATATGGGGGTGGTGGTGGTGGGAAGCATTATCTGGGGAGGACGGTCCAAGGAACCTGGTCTGCAGGCGAGGCGAATCTGCACATCAGTGGCATGGAGATGAGAGCAGCGCTTCTGGCGCTGCAAGCATTCCAAGCTTCTCTTCCTGTGAGGATGGTTGCAGTTCAGTCAGACAACATGTCAGTGGTCTGGTACATAAACAAGTAAGGGGGGAACCAAATCTTACCCTCTATGTCAAGAAGCCCTCAGAGTGTGGCAGTGGGCAATCTTATCAAACCTCTTTCTCATAGCAGTGCACATTCTGGGGGAGTCCAAATGTGATGGTGGACAAGTTGAGTAGATCCATTCTCATGCCTCACAAGTGGTCCCTCAACCAAAAGGTAGCAGATGACATTTTCTGGAAATGGGGCCAGCCTAGCTGCCACCATTTTGCTTTCCTTTTAAACATTAAATTCAGCAACTACTTTGCCCTAATCCTCCTACAAGGGAAGTCCCCGAGGGATGCTGTCACTCACGATTGGCCCCCCGGTCTACATTACGCCTAACCCCACTCCCCTTAATCCCAAAATTCATTCAGAAAGTGAACAGGTTGAAGAGAACAATAATCCTCATTACCACATTCTGGCCTTGACAAATTTAGTTTCCCTTTCTCTGGCCTTGTCTTCAGAAGAAACCTGGATTCTGAAAAACTT
This sequence comes from Protopterus annectens, assembly GCF_019279795.1. Lineage (NCBI taxonomy): Eukaryota > Metazoa > Chordata > Ceratodontiformes > Protopteridae > Protopterus > Protopterus annectens. The sequence goes on along the minus strand of NC_056747.1, from coordinate 403,885,243 downwards.
TCCAGAGTTGCTGTCACATCCGACAGGAATGAGTCATCCAAATCTTCACAATCTCAAGCTGACTGCTTGGTTTCTCCAGTTCAGTTAATTGCCAGAGAACCCGTGCTGTCCTCACCAGTCAGACTTATTTTGAAATCATCTCATAAACCATCCACCCAAAAGCTTTACAAAAGTAATGGAAGAAATTTGTAATTTGAGTGTAGCAACATAATGTAGATCCTATTACAGCCCCTCTTCACTTTGTCTTAGATTTTCTGGCTCAGCTTTTTAATGATGGAGCATTTGCCTCTACGGTTAAGGTTCAGTTAGTGGCTATTTCAGTTTTTCATGTTGGAGAGGATAACTTATCACTAATTTCCCACAAACTTTGCAAAGCCTTTTTAAAAGGGACTCGATTGTTAAGACCACCTCACAGGGATCCCTATCCCTCATGGGACCTCAGTTTAGTGCAATGTTCTATTGTTCTACCACCATTTGCACTTGGCAGCATCCTGTGATATTAAGTTTCTCTCCTGGAAGACTATATTTCTAGTGGCAGTTACATCTGCAAAAAGAACTTCAGAGATCCAGGCTTTGTTCTCAATCTCCATATCTGAGTTTTCACAAAGACAGTCTCTCTGCATACCAACCCCTCCTTTTCTTCCCAGAGTTGTTCTCAAACATATATCAATCAAACCATCCATTTGTCTGTCTTCTTTCCTGACTTCAGCAACAAAGGTGAATATATTCTACACTTGTTGGATTTGCATAGACCGTTACTATTCTACCTATATATAACCAAAGTGTTTTGCAAGACGAACCAGTTGTTCATTGCTTTTGCAGACCCTAAGAAATGTTTACTAGTCTCCAGGGTTACCTTATCAAGATGGCTTTCCAATTGTATTTCCTTTGTTCACACCTCAAAGGGTTATAACTCTTCCCCAGCCTGTTCGAGCTCATTCCAGTAGAGCCATGGCCTTGTCTGCTGTTTTCCAAACGAATGCATCCATGGACGACATTTGTACAGTGGCCACTTGGTCTAACCATCATACCTTAGTCACCCACTATCAGTTGGACTTAGTCACCCGGGGAAGGGTCTCATTTGGCTCGATGTCTCTGAGGAACATCCTCCCTTGAGTCTGCCCAGGATATAGGAAGCTGGGGACTCTGTCCCATTTTTGAGGATAAGATGAAAAAATTAATATCAGATAAAGAAGTTATGTACTCACCATAATGTTCCATCTGTATTGTTGATTTTTTCCGCTCTCCTCAAATCCACTCCCTCCAACCCACAGCCTTGGTTGAACGAGAAGCTTCTATATTATAGGACTTGTTTATCCTTATCACTGCAGAAATGGTCTCTTCAACCATCTTTCGTTTTTTGGTTTTATTACTGTGTTTCTTGCTAGTGTGAATTATTGCAAACAAGATCTGAGAGAACAGGGAGATATGCATTGTAAGTAATGGGAGCTATCCAAGAGCATCTTTGGTTGCCATAAACTTAGTAATGGCCGAGTCGTATTTGATGATCAGATCTGTAACCCATTTGTGAGGAGAGATAAAAAAAATCGACAAGACAGATGGAACGTTTTGGTGAGTACATAACTTTGTACACTATAGGTTCATAGGTTTGTGCTAGGCTAATGGCCCTGGATCCCTTACAAGCCTAGCCCATAGGATTACCCTGGCATTGTGCCCTTATTTCCCAGTGCCTCTGTTGAGTAGAGCCACTGGGGTAATCCCTGAGGTGAATTTTCTATTTTCCATCCACTCATCAAGGTTTCTCTTGAAGAAGGCCAGTGATGTGCTCTGTTTGACATGTATGGGAAGTTTATTCCATAGCATGGGCAGTCTCTGGGTTATGAACCTGTCCCTCCAGCATGTTCTGTTGATTGTGGTAATGTGGTAATGAGGTTGAGGTCTCTGGAACGTGTGGTGCGGAGGGATTGGGATTTCTTTAGATGTAGCATTTCTAACAGAGCTGGGTCAGACATGGCTTTGTAAGTCAAGCAGAGATCGCCTCTAAGTAGATGATATGAGACAAATAATAGTTGGAGTTTTTTTGAGTCTGTCCATAAAGAATAAGTGTATAAGGCCTAGGATTTTCTTTGTGAGGTACTTTTGTGGCCTCTCCAGTTGGTGAAGGTGTCTAGTGAGGTACATGCCAAATGGGGCATTGTATTCGATGATTGGCGTAATGAGGGAGGAGTAGAGGGAGACAGTGACCTCTTTCTTCCTGGATGCAAAACCCCGTGATCCATACCTCAACACTTTTGCCACACTTTTGCCATTGTCTTCGCTAGTATAGACATAAACACTTTATAGTCAAGATTTAAAATTGAAATGGGTCTTTTTGAAGGTGGGTCTGATAGGTCTTTTACCCTCTTTCAGTAATACATCCACCACAGCCTTCTTTTCCAAGATGCTGATCCTTTTCCTTCTTTCTAAAATACTATTAAAATTTTCCAGGTCTTTTATTACTTCCTAATATCTAAACTTTGAGGCCTACCATCTGTTCCAGGAGACTTCCTTGTTGATTGATTTACATTACCATTTTTATTTCATGTCTTTCTGGCTTGGCTGTTAATTGTTAAGCTGCTTTTTCCTCTAACCCTGACATAAGTAGGTCTTCAGAAAATATTTCCCTGTATGCCTTTTCTTTGTTTCTACATTCCTCTATTTTAAAAAATGTTCTTAAACTTTATGAAAGATTTGTAATACCTGTATAGGATCTAGTTATTTTTCTTAGTATAGGCTCCCTAAGTTTGGCAACAACCCTTTTTACTTTCTGTTGCCTAAGTCGCTCTGCTAAAAGTATTTGTGTTATGGAGTTGTCACAAAATTGTTGCTTAACAGCAGTCTTTTTAAACTTATGCATATCTTCCAAATATTACCTTAGTTTCCCTTTAGCACTCTGCAGCTGCTCCTCTTCTTTTTTGTCAGATTCCCCTTATTTTGCAATACTTTAACCTTGCCAGCCCCTCAAAATTTCTATTACCTTTTTCCCATATCTCTGTCTCTTATTTCAACCCTGTTTTTAAACTATTTTATTTTGTCCCACTTACTAGTTATCCCTTCTGAAGAAATTACACTATAGATTAAATGCTCATGTCCTTTTAAAATGTAAATTCTTTCCAGTATAGCCCAGTTATTTGTGCTTTGAGGAGTATTATGCAATTTTTTTTCTGATTTCCTACTATTGAATTAACATTAACTTCCGTACCAAATATTCTCATTTTCCTCAGTAATGTACCCTGTTTTGTTATAATTCCCTTCTTGAGCCTTCTGATACATCCTCACTATTGCAAATCAAGTTCTAACCCCCCTGCTGAAAACTAATAGATGGTCTTCGTCTCCCATTGCTGCAGTCCTTACATATGGGTATTCCGCTGTCCACAATCGGCCCGAATACCAAAGGGCTAGAACCGGCGTCGGTCATCGGCGCCCGAGACTGACGTCAGTACGTGCCAGTACAAATGCGCATGACCGACGCCATATACTCAGTCTTTCTTGCCGCGTGGTCCTAAGCAGAAGCAGCCTTTTGCAAGTGCCGTTTGGCATTCTGGAATTGTCGGTTTTTGAGTTTCAGACCGGAGACCAAGTTGGGCTAAGTACCCCGTTGGGGACACTTTTGTCTTTTTCTTGCCTCAGTATTGACGGATGTCAGAAAAAGTTAATAACTGTATTTCTTGTGGGAAACAGATTCCTCATAGGGATTACCATTCACTCTGTATTCCTTGTTTAGGGCCTGAGCACGACGTGGTTGGGTGTCGCTTTTGTGCTACTTTTAACAAGCGTACTATTAAACGTCGGTTGGACTGTGCTAAGCTTGTGTTTGGTAAACGTTGTAATTACAACATGCCGTCGGATTCTCCGATGCCTGGTTCTTCTAAGAAACGCAAAGAGAAGGCTTTGCGGTCCAAACAGGATGAGTCGTCCACTCCGGACGCCGGTTCTGTAGAACCACCGAATACTTCAGCGGCTCCTTCTGAAAGTTTACCTGAGTCTCAAGGGGAGCCTTTGTTACTACAGGAAGTGGCTTCTCCTGTGTTAGGCCAGGCTGAGGGTGCTTCTCAGATGTCGGTGGTTCCCTCCCTCATAGGGTAGTTAGGCCTCCTCCTACACAAAGCAAAAGCCATTCTACGTCTAAGTCTGCCCCTGCTGGTGCTAGTCCCCAGGGTCCAGCTACTAGGAAGCACATGTTAAAGATGGCTGAAGATTTGATAACTTTAATTAGGGGTTCTATGCCCCCCCTGAGAAGAGGCCCAGGGTACAGACAGAGTTGGAGGGTTTGGTTCAGTCTTCCAATGAGTCAGATTCTTCTGTGGAAGAACTTCAGGATTTCCCTCCCTATTCTGATTCGGAGGCTGAGGACACTGCTCCCTCTGCGTCCCCTCCAGAAGATTTTTCTTTCTCTGAGACTTTGCATTCCATGAGGGAACATTTCAAATGGGAAGGCCAGGATTATTCTGATTCTCGTAAAAGGCTAAGAGAATTCTTGTTTTTGCCTCAGCATAGGCCCTTGGCTATTCCTCCTGTACTGGATGTTGTTCAGGATGTATTTTCTGAGGCTGCCCTTAACCCAGATTCTCTGCCTCCTGCCCCGGTTAAACCAGATAGATACTACCCAGATAGATACTACAGGGTTCCGGAAGCTCACAAGTACTTATATAAGAGTCCTAGGGCTGATCCAGAAACTATTACTCAAGGCCCCAAAGGTGTTAGGGCTTCTGTGGTTAAGAATCCAGTTCCTCTGGACAAGGATGCTAGGGCCCTGGATAGGTGGGGTAAAAAACTGTATACCTCTTCTACTTTGGCTATGAGAGCTTTAAATTGTCAGTTTCATATGCTCAGGTATCAAAATTATTTGCTGGGCCAATTGAAATGTAAAGTAGATGCTTTAGCTGAAGGTATTGAATGTAAGGAGCTTCAGGATTTAGTGCATGCTTCAGATCAAGTTGGTAAGCATTCTTTGCAGTGTGGTTTTGATGCTTTACAGGCTTCTTCCAGGGTGGCTGCTACTAGTTCAGTTGTTCGCAGGCATGCCTGGCTTAAAGATCAGACCTTGTCAGAGCATGTTAAGGCTCGAATTATGGATGCTCCTCTGCAATCTGATGTTCTTTTTGGCCCTCCAGTAGAGTCAGTTTTGAAAAAAATGGAGGAAAAAGCTAAGTCTATGCAGACGGTTAAGGACTTTTTACAGGTTCAGCCCCCTAAGTTCAGTAGAAATTGGCCTGCTAAGGGATGGTCTTTCCCCTCTTCGGATTATCAATCTAGGGGCAGGTCGAGGCGAGGTAGAGGTAGGGCTTCCTCTCAGGGCCCTGTTACTTCTAGGACTTTGAGTTCTTCTACCCTTTCTGCTGGGGAGGGCAGGGGTCAGTCCTTTCGAAAACAGACCCAATGACCTGTGTCTTCAGCTGCCGGACTCTGCCTTGCTGGCAGCTCCTCTAGGAGGAAAACTGGGACTTTTCAAAAGGAATTGGCATTTGGTTACCCAAGACAAATGGGTATTGGACATAATAAATCGAGGCTACAAATTTTATTTTCACACATTCCCTCCTTTCAAAGGTATGCCGGATGTGCCTCATCAGCAAAGACTGGAAGCACAGGCACAAATTTCTTCTCTGCTTCAGTTGGGAGCAATACAGGAAGTACCTTCTGCAGAAAGGGGTACAGGGTTTTATTCCCGTCTTTTCTTAGTGCCAAAGAAAGGAAATACTTGGAGACCAATTCTGGATTTGTCCATTCTAAACACCTTTCTGGAAATTCCAAAATTCAAGATGTTAACACTGCAACAGCTGTTACCTATGTTGGGCAAAGATCACTGGATGGTGACTCTGGATCTCAAAGAAGCCTATCTTCACATTCCTATCAGGCCCAGTTGCAGGAAATTCCTGAGATTTCGCAATGGGAATTTGCATTATCAGTTCTCTGCATTGCCCTTTGGCTTGTCTACTGCCCAGGGTATTCACAAAAGTCCTGGCTCCAGTAATAGCTTTTCTCAGACTAAAAGGAATTCAAATTTATCCTTATCTGGACGACTGTTTGATTCTGGCTCAAGGCAAGCATGAACTTCTTCAACATCTGCAGTATGTAATGACAGTTTTAAGATGCCTAGGGTATTCTGTGAACGAAATAAAGTCCAGTCTAGTACCCTCACAAGAGATGTGTTTTCTGGGTGTAAGACTGAACACAGCTGCTCAGATGGCATTTCTTACCCCGGACAAACAAAGAAATCTTCACCTATACTTCCAACAGTTATCAGTAATGTCCAGGCTGACTGCAAGGACAGTCCTTCAAGCCTTGGGGTTCATGGCATCTTGCATTCTAGTACTTCCCAATGCCAAACTGCATATGAGGAAGCTGCAATGGTATCTCAAAAGCGTTTGGACTCAACACAGCCACGATTTGGACACTGTCATTGCGATTCTGCCTTGCATTCAGAAAGAATTTGTGTGGTGGGCTCAGGAATGTCACCTAAACAAGGGACTCTCTGTGACCCAACCAGAGGCAAGTCAGATATTAACGACAGACGCCTCGAGTCAGCCTGGGGAGCTCATTTCACAGGAAAATGGATTCAAGACCTTTGGCCCCCAGAGCTACTTCACTTGCATATCAACATGAAAGAGATGCTGGCAGTTCAATTTGCTTTGGAAGCATTCAAGGGCCTACTTCACCAGGACTGGTGTTGATTCAACAGACAACACAACTGTCATGTGGTACATCAACAAGCAGGGGGAACTCATTCTTACCCTCTTTGCAGACAAGCAATGCTGTTATGGGAAACTGCTTTAAATCTGCACATCACTCTTCGAGCACAGTTTCTGCCAGGAGCACAAAATTCTTTAGCAGATGTTCTGAGCAGACAGATTGTGGATCCTCACGAATGGAAGTTGGACCCTCAGGTATTTCTTCAGTTGACCATGGCTTGGGAACTCCAGACATAGATCTGTTCACTTCTCCTCTGAATTTCCAACTGCCACTGTTTTGCACAAGGCTGTTTCATCCAACAGCCTGGAAAATAGATGCACTATCCTTCAGTTGGAGCAACCTTCACGTGTATGCTTTTCCTCCCTTGCCTCTTCTTCCAAAGGTACTGTTGAAAGTCAGGAGGGACAAACCTTGCATGATCCTTATAGCACCGGATTGGCCTCGTCAGCATTGGTACCCTCTGTTGAGGAGCTTAATTCATGGGACACCTTGGCCATTACCACAGATTCCTCACTTATTGTCTCAGGAAAACAATCATTTTCTCAATGTCAGGGTGCAATCCCTACACCTGACAGCCTGGCGCATTCTGTTTTAAAGAAGGAGGGCCTTCAGATCCCTCAACAAGTTTTGGATGTTATTTTGGAAGCCAGGCGACCTAGTACTCGAAAGGTTTATGCTGATAAATGGAAGAGATTTGTTCTTTGGAGTTCAGCTAAAGGCTTTGATGTCAAATTGCCTAATTTGAGTTGTACATTGCAATATTTGACTGTATTATTGGACAAGGGTTTGTCCTTCTCTTCTGTAAAAGTGCATGCTGCAGCTATTTCTGCTCACTATGATTGTGACCCTCCTTTGTTTTCACATCCATTGGTTAAACAGTTTCTTAGAGGGGCAAGGAATATAAGACCCCCACGAAGAGCTCCTACTCCTGCCTGGGATCTTAATTTTGTTTTGGAAAAGCTGACTCTGCCTCCTTTTGAACCTGCAGCTACAGTTGAATTGAAGTTGTTGTCTTGGAAGACTGCTTTTTTGTTGGCTGTTACTTCTGCTAGAAGGGTATCTGAATTACAGGCCCTCATGGCAGTGGAACCTTTTCTGATTTTTCACAATGACAGAGTTTCCTTACGTACTAATCCTACTTTTATGCCTAAAGTGATTTCTAATGTGGCATTGCACCAATCTATACATTTGCCTACTTTTTATGCTAACCCCCAAAATAAAGGGGAAAAAGTTTTGCATTCTTTGGATGTACATAGGCAGTTAAGGTATTATTTGAGCAGAACCAAAGAGTTCAGAAGATCTCAACAATTATTTGTTTCTTTTGCTTTGACTTCACAAGGGAAAGCTGTCTCGAAACAAACTATTTCCAAGTGGATTGGCCATTGTATTGCTTTTTGTTACTCTCATCATGGAAAGGATGCTCCAGTTGGGATCAGGCCTCATTCTACTAGGGCTACGGCCACCTCTACTGCTTTTTTGAGAGGGGTAGCTACTAAAGACATTCTAGAGGCAGCTACTTGGAGTTCTGTACATACCTTTACAAAGCATTATCATTTACCTCTTTATTCTAGGTCTAGGGCTGGGTTTACCACTGCAATCTTACAGGGCATGTTAGCAGCTCCTAATGCTATTTAGTTGGCCAGCCTCCCTTTTTTCCGTTGCTCTGGGATTCTACCCATATGTTAGGACTGCAGCAATGGGAGACGAAGAACATAGTACAGTTTTGTACCTACCATAAATGTAGATGTTCGAGGATCTCCATTGCTGCAGTCCAATTTTCCCTCCCTCCTTCCCCCTTTTTAGGTTGGGTTTTGGGTGGTGTTTTTTGCATTCTGGCGTCTGAGGCAAGAAAGACTGAGTATATGGCGTCGGTCATGCGCATTTGTACTGGCACGTACTGACGTCAAGTCTCGGGCGCCGATGACCGACGCCGGTTCTAGCCCTTTGGGATTCGGGCCGATTGTGGACAGCGGAATACCCATATGTAAGGACTGCAGCAATGGAGATCCTCGAACATCTACATTTATGGTAGGTACAAAACTGTACTTTTCTCCCCACATTTTTAACCTGTATAAAGGATGATTTGGTGAAGTATAAACACAAGCCAGCATATTCCTCTTCTCTTACAAAAAGTCCTTTATTACCACAAATATACCGTTATTGTCGCTTCCTCCCTGTTTCACTGCTGGAGCCCCTGTAGCAATTCTAGGTAGGCACTAGGTTATTGGCCCAAGGGCCTAAGTAAGCCTAGCCAACAAGGTTCCCTGGCTTATTTCACCCAAGAAAGTTTTTTCCTATGCCCCTGTCAAGCAGAGCCACAGAAGTGATCCCCGGGGTGTATTTCCTATTTCCCATCCACTCATCAAGATTTTTCTTGGAGTGCTAATGAGGAACTTTGGTTTACATAGATGGGTAGCTTGTTCCAGAGTATGGGAAGTCTCTGGGACAGGAATCTATCCCTCCAGCATGTCCTGTTTATTGTGGTGACAAGGTTTAGGTCCCTAGAGCATGTAGTTCGGAGAGATTGGGATTTATTTAGGTGTAGCATGTCCAACAGCTCTAGGTTTGACATAGCTTTATATGTTAGGCAGAGATCACCTCAGAGTAGGCGATATGCTACGGAGTAAAGCTGGAGTTTTTTGAGACTGTCAGTGTAGGGCATCTGCTTGAGGCCAGTAATCCTCTTTGTGAGGTACTTCTGTGGCCTTTCCAGCTGCTGCAGATGTCTTGTGAGGTACATTCCAAGAGGGGCATTGTACTCTATAATGGGTCTAATGAGTGCTGAGTAAACAGGAGCAATGACCTCTTTTATTCCTGTTTGAGAACCCTTTTGTGATGAGGTGTGCCACGTAGAAGGATTTCCTGACTACTGTGGCGATATGATTATCAAAGGAGAAACTACTGTCCACCTGAGTTCTAAGGTCTCTTATCACACATTCAGCATTAAATAGACTGCCGCCTATGTGGTAGTTCATGGGTACAAAGTTTTTACCAAAGGACATGACAATGCACTTTTTGGCATTGAGCTTGAGGCCATGGCTCTGACACCAGGCATCTGTCTCAGTGAGGCCCTTCTGCAGGATGTCCACATCATTTAGGGACTCGACTATGACTCCTAGTTTGCAGTCATCTGCGAACTTCGTTAGCCAGATGCCTTCTTTGTTAGCTTGTACTTCAGAGAAGTAGATACCAAACAGGAGTGGCCCCAGGACTGAACCCTGTGGTACTCCCGCTTGTCACTGGTTTGAAGTCAGATTTGGAGTCTGCAACTTTTACAGTGTGGGTTCTGTCAGTGAGCCAGTTGGCAATCCATCTTGTGACACAGGGATTTATACCTAGTTTAGTGAGCTTAGCTGTAATTCCAACATCGGGGATGGTGTTGAAAGCCTTGGTGAGGTCAAGATAGGCTGTGTGAACCACCTTACCCTCGTCTACAGCTTTGGTGACTGTCTCAAAGAAGTCGATCAGGTTCAGGAGGCATGATCTGTCTTTCACAAACCCGAACTGGGTGGTGTCCAGAGTTTGGAGGTTACCAGTGTCTTTGTTTATAAGTTCTATGATGACACTTTCCATAGCCTTACAGACCAGGGTTGTTCGGCTAATATGGCGATAGTTCCCGGGATTAGTGGTGGCTCCCCCTTTGTGAAGTGGGATAACTGTTGCTGTGCGCCATTCATTGAGCACAAAGCCTGATGTGAGGCTATGATTGAACATGGTGCTTAAGTGGGGCGCCAGTTTGTTTTGAAATTCATGTAAAATGCAGCCTGGGATGTTGTCCGGTCCCATGGATGCTGTGTTTTTGGCTTTAGAGAGTGCAGCTTTTACCTGCGTAGTTGTGATTACAGGGACTCTGTATTCTTCCTGTATAGATGTGGGCCCTTTAGGATGTGAGAGGGGGGTAAAGTTAGTATTGAACCTATCTGCCAGGATGTTGCCAATATCAGTTGGTTCTGTAATTTTTGTGCCTTTGTGCTGTAACTCAGAGCAGATCTAGGTGTTGCATTGAGATTCTTGACATAGCTATAGAATGCTTTGTGGTTGTCCTTAGAATCAGTGGCGATTTTGTTTTCATAGCTAGCTTTGGAGGATCTTATAAGGGATCTTAGCTTCTTACTGAGGTTGACCAGGGAGCTCCTCCACTCATGGGATTTTACTCTCTTTTGCAACAGTTTCTTCCTTCTGTTGTATAGTTTGTTTATGGCAGGGGACCACCAGATTGATTTCCTTTTTTTGGAGGGTAGCGTCTTGGTTCTGTTTGGGATAGCACGATCCCTGCACTCGCTTAAGTGCTTATAGAGTACATTTGTGTAGGATTCAGCAGTCGTAACTGTATTGTCCATTTGCATGGGTGTCATGAAGTTCGCCACTTCTGTCTTAAGAAGCATGAAGTTGGCTTTGGAGAAAATTTTTTACCGTGGTTTCCTTAGTGGGGGGTGGGAGCGAGATGTGGATATCTAGGGTGATTAGCTTACGGTCGGATCTGACCAATGAGGAATTGACTTCAGGTATGGAAGACTGGTCACTCATGTTGGTAATGACTAGGTCTAGGATATTGTTGCCCCTGGTGGGGGTGTGGTTAAGTTGATCCAGGGCATTGGAATTTATGAATTACAGAAAGCGTTGAGCGAAGGAGTTGGTACATGAGTAGTTTTCCCAGTTAATGGTGGGGTAGTTGAAATCGCCCATTATTAGGGTGTTTGGTTGAACCCTAATATTTTCCAATATATCAAGAAAAGAGGAGTGGGAATCCTGGCGCATGGTTGGGAGATCTGTACCAAGCTACAATTTGGATTGCAGTTTTGCCCAGAGTTAGTTGCACTTGGATAACCTCAGATGCTTTATGCTCAGCAACTAGCTTGGAGGTGTGGATATCCTTAATGAATATGGGCACACCTTCGCCTTTTGTGTTCCGGTCCAGGTTAGATTGCTGAAAAGTGTGGTATGAGTTATAGCCTGGTAATGCAGGGGTGCACTCTGGAGCTTTGAACCAGGTTTCAGTCACTGCACAGATATCTATGTTCTCCATTTTAAGGAATGCCCCGAGGGATGCATTTTGAGATTTATTTATTTTTTTATTTATTTTACATTTGTTAACCGGGCTAGTCTATCTGGATATATTTCCATTTTCAGTAGAGGCCCGGGGAGAAAAGCTCCACATGTAGACAGGATGGATAACAACAAAACAACAAATACATAATAACAGATTAACAAACAGATTTAAAAAAAGTGGTAGGTATTTTACTCAAGACAAGAATAACTAATTATATTTAAAGGTATAAGCCATATGTTCAACATAATTTCATCATTGGAATCAATTAGAGAAAGTCAATTAGAGAAAGCAAGAGACCAAGGAAAAGAGAGAATATTATGCAAAACAAAGTACAGAATAGAAGAGATATGTATTGCGATTGAGATTGAGATGAGTATTTAGACTTCTAGCATTGAGTAGCCTTACCCTAAGGTTTTGCTTGCCTGTTCCTGTTACGGCAGTGAATTTGTCATTTGAACCTCCCCTAAAAAAGGCACTATAGGGGCGGCAAGAGCCTTAGCCAGTGTCTGGAATCCCAGGGGTGACAGGTGCAGGCCATCTCTGGCAAAGCATTGTGGTCTGTCGACCATGTTGTCCCAGGCAGACAGATACTGGATCCCCTTAGAATGACACCAGAAGCTTAGCCAATTGTTGAAGTCAGTCATTTTGTCCTTGTACTGCGGTATCATTCTGGACGATGGCAGGATGCTACTCAGGGCTAGGGTCATACCTGCCTGGGCTACAAGATCGGAGAGCTCTTCCATGTCTCTTTTTATGTAGTCCAGGGAGGTACATCTCAGGTCGTTCACACCAACATGGACAATGACAGAGTCATATTTGTACTTGTAGAGTGACCTGAGTGCTTGGGTTATGTGGCAGATCCTGGCACCCGACAGGCAGCTGACAGTAACCTTCTCCTTGTTTAGCCTGGTGAGTGGGACATCTGTGTGCCTGACTATAGAGACACCTATGACTAGTGTGTTGAGTATGTTGTTTTGCCTTATGGGCTGTGGTTGAGTGGCACACACGAGTCTGTGGGGTATGTGTCATTTGAATTGTGTTGGGGGTGGAGGCTGCTTGCGTTTTGGTGTAGGTTTAGTGGGACTATGTGATGAGTGTAGTGTGGTGCAAGTGTTTACTTTCTCCTCTTAACTGTCAAGTTCAGTCTTGGTTGGAGAGAGCTTTACCTCCAGTTTGGCTAGAAAAGTGCATCTCTCACAGGTTGTAGTGTTGGGTGGTAGGAGGGGAGAGGGTTGTCTGTTTACATAAGGCAATTGCTACATTGCCCCAAGATGCCCAGATTCATGAGATAGGAGAGAACACTGGGAGCTGACCCTTGGACATGCCTGAATTAAAAACTATTTTCCTCTAGACAAATGAGGAAAGTGAGTACAAGAGCTGTTTTTCTATAAGAAAGTGAGGAAAGTAAGTACAAAAACTGTTTTCATCTAGGTAATGAAGAAGGTTGAGTGCTTGTAGTAATTTGTAGCTTGTTTTGTGTTTACAAGTTCTGAACAAGTGCTGAGCATGAATAAGGAAATTCAAGTGCTAAAACTAAGAATCTGAATCGGAACTAGATAAGTTACAGGAAAGAAACAGGTGTAAATGCAGGCTTTTAAATGAAAAAGCTGAGAGAGATGGAAAAATTGCCCAAATGGCCAATAACTACAATTTCTGGGCCAGAAACAACTCCCTTATGTGGTAGATAGTTTACCTAGTGCTTACCACTCCCAGTGATAAGCTAGAAGGCTTCCCTCCAACACATAAAGGTTTGGGGGGCTCAGGAGCTTACAAACAGTCCTGGATACAGCAAATCTGCATCTGGACTAGACTAGTTAAAGGAAGGGGGGAACAAGCTCAGCTGCGGGCTTTTAAATCAGGAAATTGAGAGAGATTGAAAAACTGCCCAGACTGCCAATAACTATAATTTCTGGGCCAGAAACCATTCCTTATGTGGTAGGTAGGTTACCTAGTGCTTACCACTCCCACTGATGAGCTAGCAGGCTTCCCTCCAACGCAGACAGGCTTGGGGAGGTCGCTCAGAAGCTTACAGACAGTCTTGGATATAGCAAATCTGTATCTGGACTAGACTAGTTACAGGAAAGGCAGGAAACAAGCTCAAATTTTTGTTACAGTTGAGCAAAACACAGAGATTCTAGCAAAGTTTTTTTTTTTTTTAAAGGAAAGGGAGAAAGGAGAAGCAGAAGATAATTCAAGGTTATAAAACTAAGTGGGTTGGCCTTCTCAAATGTTCTCTCTGTATTCCGTAGAATGATACTACGTAAGAAAATTGGTACGGTCCAACCCTAAGGCTGGTGTGAATACCATTTTTCTATTGGTTGCTAGTGTGTATAAATATTCATGAGTTTTTTGTGGATGTGAAATGCTTTTTCACTAAGGAAGGCTGCAAAGCCGAAACCGGTTTGAACAGGATTATATGTGTCTAGTGGCATTTCATGCTTGAATTCTAGTTATTATACATTAAATAATTTACAGCAGCACATGCTGGCCTCTTGTGTTGTTAAAGACCCGCCTTTTCTGAGGCTATATCTCCTGAGTCGTCTTCAAAATCAGAGAAATCCTGGAAATCTCAAAAACATGTTTCTTCTGCTCGGAAATCATCTTCGGAGCCGAAGCAGAAAGCACCTAGACTGTCTGCTCCAACAGAACCCTCAGGATAGAGAGCTCAAACTGGATCCAAGACTTCCTTAGAGCATTTGGAACCCTCAGCTCCAAAGTCTACCTTGTTTACTAAATTCAGGTGTCAGAGCCGATCTCCTTCCTTGGAACTGACCCCTTCTCTGCTCCCATCACCTTTTTTTTTTTTTTGACAAGATCAAGATCTCCTACCCTTTCTACCTGGTCTACCAGTGCACTATCCGATGAAGATGTGGATAGAGTGGTGCGGAGACTGTTAAAGACACCAGCCTTGGCCAAATTATTATTGGATTCAAACGCAAAGGAATCAGGTCAGACACAGTCCTTCACCTTGGCCCCTGCTTCTCCTCTGATCTGTCCTTCAGTTTCGGAGCTGTAAGATTCCGACATCCAGCTTGTGTCTGTATCAGATCCAGGATCCATAGGTTCTTTGGTCCAGTATTTGACTCGAGTGTTTCCACCCAGTCGGAGCAGGAAACGTCTGGAAGTTGGCACTTTCTGGTCAGGTCTGTGGAGCTGGTTTGGATCTCTGCAAATCCGACCCTGCCTCTGGGTGCCTCAGTGTGGGTAAGTTCAGCTCCTACCTCTGCTTCGGAGTTTCCATCCTCTGCTCCGGAAGTGCCTTTAGCTCCGACATCCCTTTTGTCAGATCTAGGATGTTCTTTGGAGCAGGGGCGGACTGCTTTTGAAGTCATGAGGAGGGTTCTGACTACTACCCAGTCTAAAACACAATCCCCCTCGGATCCTCCTCCTAGCTCTGCGCAGGTGTCCTTGGTTTCTCACATACCCTCTCCACAGGACCACAGAGGTCCTAGGCCTCAGGCTGTCCTACAGGGACTCCCCCTCTTCTGAAACCTCTCCAGAATATCCCTCTGAAGTGGTCCCTCTGAAGAAGACCTGCAAGAGGAAGCATCTTGACTCCCAGGAGTCATCTGTCACGTCTGATACTGACCTTGATCAAGCAGAAAGGTCCCCACTGTCACCTCTTGAAGGTATCTGCTTTGGAGACATCCTGGGAATTTTAAAGCAGAGACTTGACTGGCAGTCCACACCTCCTTCGGCCGATGAGTCTGTTTATCTAAAGGCCTTTGGGTCTTGCCCTTCAACCTCTTGGGTGACACCTCCTTCGTATGAGCTTATTGAGTTAATCTCTTGGAAGGCTTGGGAGACCCCAGACTCCATATAACCTACTCCTAGGAGGCCAAACAAGTACATTACAGCCCCTAAAGACGACTTTTTTGACAGTAGATGCCATGGTCGTGGTGGCGGCCACCAAAAAGGAGCTGTCCGAGACCAGTTCCTCTATCCATCCTCCGAATAAGGATTCCAGGACCATGGATAGGTATGGGAAGTGTTTCTTTTCATTAGCCACCTTTGCCTTTCAGTCACTGAACTACCTTACTAACTTCGCAAGATTACATAGGGACCTGTTAATGGAACTGTCAGACTCCCTCCAAGGAGCTGTAGCTGACACAGTGGCAGGTAAAGTCAATGCCCAGCTCACCACCCTCAGTTCAGTTGGCACCTCATCCATCAGGCTCTTTTTATATGCAGCAGATGGAACAAGTAGGGTGGCGTGTTCAGGCATCTCTCTCAGGGGGCAGGCCTGTATGCTTCTTTATGATTTTGCGGATCCCTTCAGGTCTTCCTTCATTAATGCCCCTTTTGATGGCTCTTCTCTTTTTGGGCCTAAGGTTAATGAGACGCTTACCAGGTGTGAACAGGAAGGTAAGATCTTTTATGCCATTAGGGTGTGTTTTTCCACACCTACTTGACCCTTCCCTAAAGGTCAGAGAGGTAGTGGGAAAATGTGATTCAGAAATTCACAGAGGTCTTTCCAGGACACACAAGGTGAATATTACCCTAGAGGCAGAAAAGGGAACAATAATGGATGACGCCACCCTCACGGCAGGGGAGGCCCACAGAATCAGGGCTCCAGAGAATCTTTCTTTGGTAGACCCTTCCAGTCCTCCTGAAGGAGTGCCTGTTTGCTCACCTGTGGAGACAGTCGGGGGTTGATTGTCCTTGCACCGTAATACCTCGCAAAAGTTAAATGACAAATAGGTGCAGGATATGATATCTAGAAGATGCATCATTCCCCTCTCCTTCCCCACTCCCATAAATAAGTCAGTTCCAGACGTTCCACCCAGTCAAAAGGAAAGAGCAACATTAGAAATCCAGAAGTTGCTAAGAAAAAGATTCATCCAAGAAGTCCCCGCAGACCAGAGAGGATCCAGTACTTACTCAAGATGCTTTTTAGTTCCAAAGAAAACCGGGACTGGAGACCCATTTTGGACCTCAGCAATCTGAACAAATCTGTGAAAAAGACCAAGTTACGGATGGTGACACTGCAGTCAGTACTTCCATTCCTGGAAAAAGACAATTGAATGTGCTGTATAGACCTTCAGGATGCGTACTACTACATTCTGATGGAAAGGCAATCCTGAAGGTACTTGCACTTTGGGTTAGGGGACAGTCACTTCCAGTTTTGAGCTCTGCCCTTTGGTCTCACTACAGCCCCCAGAGTGTTCACCAAGTGCATGGCAGTAGTGGTGGCTCACCTGAGACGCCGTGGATTCAGTGTGTTTCCATAGGTGGATGACTGGCTCATAACTGCCCCAACCTGGCATCTTCTGCTACAAGCCAGGGACTGTACTCTTCAACTCTGTTCCTCCCTAGGTATTACCATAAACTACTAAAATTCTGCTCTAGAGCCATGTCAAGACTTAACTTTTCATAGGAGCCGAGATAAATACAACTACATTGATGGCAAGACTCCCTCACAACAGAGTAGACAATGTCCTTCTATTCATATGCTGCTGTATTCCTAACATAAGGGAGTCTGCCTCCAGGGGACTTTCGTACATCTGGCCATTTTACAAAAGATTGATGCTACTGTGCAGGTATGTGCAATGTCCCGCATCTCTTTGTGAATGTTGGCCATAAACTGACGGGTACAAAACGGATGTCAACACGCACCTAACTCGGAACTTTTTTGCCACCTGTGTGACTGCCAGCTCTGGTCGTCGCTCGCTTGCTGAAGTGACTTTGTGCTGTCCGATTTCAGATAAGTAACCCATATGGGTTTTTTGATTGTTTGCTGCTGTGTTTTGGGTTTCATGTCTGGTAGAAAGGGCAAGTGTAGGTGTGGAAGGCAGATTCCACATAAAGACTTGCATGAGCTCTGCCTGTTTTGTTTAGGCCAAGACCACGACCACACTTCTTGTGAAATCTGTCAGGCCTTTGTCCCCAAAACCCTTAGGAGTTGTTTTGCTGCATTAAAGCTGTACTTAAAGAACCAACGCTTGAAGCGCCTAACCAGAGACATGGATCCGACGTTGGGTCGCTCCGATGAGCCACCTGTCAAAAAGGCCAGAAAATTGCGGCATGATCATACGACTGCGACCTCTATTCCAGCCATTCCTCTTGAGGCTGGTGAAGGCCCGGAGTCCAAGACATAATCTGCGGATCTTCCTTTGGTGGGTACCCAGGAGGAGACCATCAAAGAAGCTGTCGGCACATCCCAGAGGGAGTTGCAGGCATCCGACTCTGGCACGGGGGGGGGGGTCCTAGGCTCATAATTTCAAAGGACCTGTATGGGGTTTCCCAAATTATTGTATGCGAGGACATTGTTTCGGATATTGTGAAGTGCTGCCTGCCGTCCCGGTACCGCATCTCTGATTCTTTTGTGTCTGGCTCCCACAAAAAGAAGAAGCAAAATATTAAAAGTATCTCTCCTTCTCCAGCTTCTTCTCCTTTGAACCAGGCGCCTGACTGGCAGAACTTTTACCCAAGGCCTACTGAATGCCCTACTTGCCTTATGCCAGGCCTCCACTCCGACTCTGGCCCCTTCAGTGTCTAGCCCTAAGGGTAAACTACTTACTGTCATATCCTCTGAAGAAGACAACTCGGGATGAATCCCTGACTTACATTTCAGAAATTGCATCCCCTCTACATCACATTTGGAGAGACTGTTGTACAGATGAAGGACCTTTTTCAAGTGGGATTGCAGCCAGGTCACTAAGACTCAAAAGAGGTATTTTGACCACCTACAAATAGGTTCATAGGTTGGTACTAGGCTGTTGGCCCTAGGGCATATACAAGCCTAGCCATAACAGTTCCTCGGCTATTTCTTCCCAGAATATTTACTTCCCTGGTCCCCTGTCTAGCAGAGCGACTGATGTGATCCCCAGGGTGAATCTCCCATCCAGTCATCAAGGTTCCTTTTGAAAAAGGCCAAAGAGGTTCTCTGCCTGACATGTATGGGCAGTCTATTCCAGAGTATGGGGAGTTTCTGGGACAGGAATCTATCCCTCCAACAGGTTTTGTTCATTGTGATGACCAGGTTTAGATCCCTGGAGCATGTGGCTGTGACGGATTGAGATTTCTTTAAGTGTAGCATGCCCAACAGCTCTGAGTTTGACATGGCCTTGTATGTTAAGCAGAGATTGCTTCTGAGTAGACGATATGTGACCGAGTATAGGTGGAGTTTTTTTTAGACTGTCAGCTTAGGGCATCTGCTTTAGGCCTGTGTTTCTTTTAGTGAGGTATTTCTGCAGCCTTTCCAACTGTTGCAGATGTCTTGTAAGGTACATACCAAATAGGACGTTGTACTCCATAATGGGTCTAATGAGGGATAAGTGCAGTGGGACAATGACCTCCTTTTTTCTGGATGAAAAGTCCTTAGTGATGAGGTGTGCCACATAGAAGGATTTCCTGACTGTTGTGGCAATGTGGTTATCGAAGGTGAGACCACTGTCCACCTGTGTCCCTAAGTCCCTTATCACACTTTCGATGTTTAGTGTACTGCCACTTATGTGATAATTCATGTGTACATGGTTTCCCCAAAGGAGATAACTGTACATTTCTTGGCATTGAGCTTCAGCCCATGGCTCTGGCACCAAGCATCTGTATCTGTAAGTCCCTTTTGTAGAATATCCACATAATTTGGGGATTCTTTAATGGCTCCCAGTTAGCAGTCATCTGCAAACTTTGTTCATAGGTTCATACTAGGCTATCTGCCCTAGGGCATTTATAAGCCTAGCCAGAGTGTGTTTGGCTTTCGCCACCCATTTTAAATTAATTTTGCTATGCGTTTTTTTGAGGTTAGTATACTGTGCCTCTGTCTAACAGTGACACAGAAGTGATAGCCGGGGTAAACCTACAATCTCCCATCCACTCATCAAGATTCCTCTTGAAGAGAGTCAATGTGGGACTCTGCCTAACCTGGACTGGGATTTTATTCCAGAGTGAAGGGAGCCTCTGGGTTATGAATCTGTCCCTCCAGCATGTCCTATTTATTTCAGTGCTGAGGTTCAAGTCTCTCGAGCGCGTAGCTCGATGGGATTTGGATTTTCTGAGGTGCAGCATGTCCATTAATTCCGGGTTGGACATGGCTTTATACGTCAGGCACAGATCGCCTCTGAGCAGGCGGTATGCCACCGAGTAGAGTCGGAGTTTCTTTAACCGGGCAGCATATGGCATCTGTTTGAGCCCTTTGATCCTCTTGGTGAGGTACTTTTGGGGTCTTTCCAGTTGCTGCAGGTGTCTGGTAAGGTACATCCCAAAAGGGGCATTGTACTCAATTATGGGCCTGATGAGGGATGAGTAAAGAGGTACGATGACCTCCCCTGATCTAGATGTGAATCCCTTCATGATTAGGTGGGCTATATAAAATGCTTTTCTAACCACTTTGGCCATGTGGTTGTCAAATGAGAGATTGCTATCAACTTGGGTCCCCAGGTCCCTAATGACTTCTGTACTTAATGGATTACCACCTGTGTGGTAATTTGTGGGCACTTTGTTTTTGCCAAAGGGGATGACTATACACTTTTTGGCATT
Source organism: Protopterus annectens (assembly GCF_019279795.1). Taxonomy (NCBI): domain Eukaryota; kingdom Metazoa; phylum Chordata; order Ceratodontiformes; family Protopteridae; genus Protopterus; species Protopterus annectens. The sequence continues at coordinate 403,865,025 of NC_056747.1, read as the reverse complement.
TAGCTTGAGGCCATGGCTCTGGCACCAGTTGCCTGTTTCTGAGGCCCTTTTGGAGGATGCTTGTGTCGGCTGGAGAGTTGATTATGGCGCCCAGTTTGCAGTCATCTGCGAACTTGGTCAGCCACAGTCCTTCCGTGTTGGCTTGTACCGCCGAGGAATATATACCGAACAAGAGAGGTCACAGGACTGAGCCTTGTGGGACGCCACTTGTAACTGGTTTGGAGTCTGACATGGCTCCAGCAATTCTAACCATGTGGGTTCTGTCCTTGAGCCAGTTTGCAACCCATCTAGTGACATAGGGGTTTATATTTAAGCTGGTGAGCTTATCTATAATGCCCGAGTGGGGTATTGTATCGAAGGCTTTTGCGAGGTCCAGGTAGGCTGTGTGGACCACCTTCCCCTCGTCAGTGGCCTTTGATGACTGTTTCAAAGAAATCGACCAGGTTTAAGAGGCAGGATCTGCCCTTAACAAAGCCAAACTGGGTAGGATCCAGTGTCTGTAGGTCCCCAATATCTTTATTTATGAGGTCCATGATGATCCTTTCCATAGCTTTGCAGACCAAGCTAGTCAGGCTTATGGGGCGATAGTTTCCAGGATCCGTTGAGGCACCACCTTTGTGGAGAGGGACCACTGTTGCTGTACGCCACTCTTTGGGTACATATCCTGTAGTAAGGCTAAGATTGAACAGTAGTTTTATGTTTGGGTTTAGCTCTTCTTGGAGTTCATGTAGGATGCAGTCCGGGACACCATCTGGTCCCATTGATGCTGTGTTTTTTGCTTTGGAGAGGGCGGCTCTTACCTGAGCATCTGAGATGTCGGGGGGCAGCACTCTGTTGGGATAGATATTTGCCCTTTTGGTGGGGAGAGGGGGGAGAAGTTTGCACTGAACCTGTCAGCTAGGATGTTGGCAATGTCTGTGGGCTCGGTGTATTTTTTGTCATTTTGGACTAATTCTGAGCATATCTGGGAATTCCCACCCAGGTTCCTAACATAACTAAAGAAAGCCTTGTGATTATCCTTAGTGTCCTGTGCAATTTTTCTCTCGAAGCTGGCCTTAGATGATTTTATGAGTGCCCATAGTTTTTTGCTAATACTGATCAGAGATGCCTTCCCTTTTTGGGATTTTGCTCTATCATGTAGTAGCTTCCTCGTTCTGTTGTATAGTTTGTTTATGGCTGGGGTCCACCAGACAGGACGTCTGCCTTTGGAGGATTGGGTCTTGGTTTTATTTGGGATTGTGATGATCCATGCATTCCTGAAGGTGTTCATAGAATGCGTTTATAAAGGATTCTGCTGTCTGGGCCGTATTTTCCACAGGCCCGGGAGCTTTGAAGGATTTCGCCTCGGTTTTGAGGCGTGTGAAATTTGCTTTAGAGAAGTTTTTCACTGTGGTTTTCTGGGCAGGGGGTGGGGTCGGGATGTGAATATCCAGTGAGATTAGTTTATGGTCTGATCTTACCAGTGAGGGATACACTTCTGGTCTGGAGCATAGTGTCCCCATGTTGGTGATGATCAGGTCCAGTATGTTTTCCCCTCTTGTGGGAGTGGTAACAAGTTGTTCCATAGCATTTGAGTTTATAAATTCTAGGAACCTTTGGGCTAGGGTGTTTGAGCTAGAGTAATGCTCCCAGTCTATGTTTGGGTAGTTGAAGTCGCCCAATATAATGGTGTTTGGAGAGACCTTCATATTTTCCAGTATTCTCAGGAAGGCCAAGTGGGGTTCCTGTGTTTGGGAGGGTGGTCTGTAGCAGGATATAAACTGGAAGGCAGTTTTACCCACAGTTAGTTGCACATGGATAGTCTCTGATGCTTCGTGCTGTGCCACCAACCTGGAGGTATGGGTATCTTTGACGAATATTGATACTCCCCCTCCTTTTGTGGTTCGGTCCAAGTTTTGGGGCCGAAAAGCATGGTATGAGGTATAACCTGGTAGAGCTGGGGTGCTCTCGGGAGCCTTGAACCAGGTTTCTGTTACTGCACAGATATCGATGTTCTCCATGCTAAGGAGAGTTTCAAGTGCGTGCATCTTGAGGTTTAGACTTCTGGCGTTGAGTAGCATTACTCTTAGTTTCTTATCCCTTGTGATACCTATGGAGGTGGGTTTGTCTTTTGAGCCTTGCCTAAAAAAGGCACTATGGGGGTAGCAAGAGCCTTTGCCAATATCCGAAAGCCCAGGGGTGACAGGTGCAAGCCGTCCCTAGCGAAGCATCGTGGCTTGTCGAGCATGTCATCCCAGGCTGACAGGCATTGAATCCCCTTTGAATGACGCCAACACTTAAGCCAATTGTTGAAATTGATCATCTTGTCTTCATATTGTGGCATCATTCTTGGTGAGGGTAAGATGCTACTCAAGGTCAGGGTCATACCGGCCTGGGCTACATGCTCAGAGAGCTCCTCTGTCTCTCTTCATGTAGTCCAGGGAGGTACGTCTCAGGTCATTCACACCAGCATGGACAATGACTGAGTCATATTTGTACTTGCCTTGGAGTGACCTGAGTGCTTGTGTTATGTGGTGGATCCTAGCTCCCGACAGGCAGCTCACCGTGACCTTCTTCTTGTTCAGCCTGGTGAGCGGGACATCAGTGTGCCTGACGATAGAGTCACCTATTACAAGTGTATCAGGTGTGTTGTTTAGCCTTAAGAGCTGTGACTGTTCGGCACACTGGCTTTGTGAGCTATGTGTTGCACGTGTTTTGTTTTGGGGTAGTGGTTGCTTGGGTGTCTGCTTTGGAGGTCTCTGCTGCTTAGGCAGATTTTTATTTAGAGCCTCCGAATATGTTTTTGTGTGTTTATGTGTTTGGTTTGTTGTCGTGGTAGGTCTATGTGAGACTGGAATTGTAGTGAGTGCGGTTTCCTTCTCCTCCTGACTGGTTACGCCAGTACTGAGTTGAGAGAGCTTATCCTCCAGTTTGGCTATATGGTTGCATCTCTCACATGTGTTGGAATTTGTTGGGAGGAGGAGAAGGTTGTCTGTGTACATGAGGCAGTTGTAACATTGCCTCAAGATTCCCAGATTCACCAGCTGGACCGGAGAGGAGATTGACAACTGACCTTTGGACATGCTAGAATAGTATTGGGAATTCCTTTATAATTGAAAAAAGGGCCAATGGGGAACAAGGTACTCAAGGGGAGTTTGTGAGGGTGTAGTGCTTTTAATTTTTTAGAGCTGACTTATATAATTGCTTTAGTGAGCAAGTGCCAGGTAACTTAAATGCAATGTGTTACAGGTAACTTAAATGCAAAAATGACAAACAGTAACTTTCTTTCAAGTGAAACAAGGAAATAAGTACAGTAAGCAATGCAGATATCACTAGGGATCCACAGAAGTGCTAAAAGGCCAGAGTAACTTAGTGTTGGCCTGTACTTCAGAGAAGTAGATGCCAAACAAGAGCAGTCCCAGGACTAAACCCTGAGGTACTCCACTTGTCTGGAGCTGCATTTGGAGTCTGCTACTTTTACAGTGTGGTTTCTGTTAGTAAGCCAGTTGGCAACCCATCGAGTGATGTATGGATTAATGCCTGGCTTAGTAAGTTTATGTTTCCAGTGTGGAGGATGGTGTCGAAGGCCTTGGCGAGGTCCAGATAGGCAGTTTGCACCGTCTTACCCTCGTCCACCGCTCTGGTGACTGATTCGAAGAAGTCAATCAGGTTTAGGAGACAAGATCGGCCCTTCACGAAACCAACCTAGGTGGGGTCCAGTGTTTGAAGACTGCCAATGTCTTTAAGTTCCATGGCTTTGCAGATCAGACTCGTAAGACTGATGGGACGATAGTTCCCGGGATCCAAGGTGGATCCCCCCTTGTGGAGTGGGATAACTGTAGCTGTGTGCCACTCATTGGGCACAAAGCCTGAGGTGAGACTATGATTAAACATAACACTTAGGTGAGCTGCCAGTTCATTTTGTAGTTCATGTAGTACACAGCCCGGGATGTCGTCTGGTCCCATGAATGCTGTATTCTTAGCTTTGGAGAGTGCGTTTTGTTTTACCTGTGTGGCCGTGATTACCAGAATTTGGCAATCTTTTGGTACTGAGATGGGCCCTTTGAGGTGTGAGAGTGGGGTGAAGTTGGCACTGAATCTCTCTGCCAGGATATTGCAATATCCTTAGGATCTGTATATTTAATGGCATTCTGTTGTAGCTCAGAGCAGATCTGATCATTGCCATTTAGATTCTTGACATAACTATAGAATGCCTTGTGGTTGTCCATAGAATCTTTGGCAATTTTATTTTCGTAACTAGCTTTGGAGGATTTTTATGAGGGATCTCAGCTTCTTACTGAGGCTGGTAAGGGAGATTTTTATATCCTGGGATTTTCCTCTTTTGTTCTGCAGCAGTTTCTTCCTTCTGTTGTATAGCTTGTTTATGGCAGGAGACCCCCAGATTTGCTTCCTTTTTTTGGAGGAGAGGGTCTTGGTTCTGTTTGGAATGGCACGATTTATGCACGAGTGGATATGCTCGTACAGTGCCTTAGTGTAGGTTTCAGCAGTCGAACTTTCAGTTCCCATCTGCATGGGTGTCCTGACGTTTGTCGCTTCTGACTTGAGTAGCATGAAGTTGCCTTTGGAGAAGTTTTTTATGGGGGTTTCTCTACTTGGGGTGGGATGTGGACGTTAAGGGTGATTAGCTTATGATCAGACCTGACTAACCCATCTGCAGTCCCTCCAGTGCATTCTGCCTTCTTGGATGCCTTCCTGACTGCCTCTAAAAACCCAGATTCTCAACCCCCCCAGCTCCTAAGTGCCCAGACAGGTTTTACAAAGTCCCTGAAAATACTAAATTTCTCTTCAAGGCTCCACCTGCAGACCCTTCCAACATCTCTGTGTCTGCAGATAAAACTTCCAAATTACTCCCTTCCACCTCCCTCCTTCCTTCTAACAAAGAGAGCAGGTTCATGGAGCGCCTGGGCAAAAAAGTCTACAAATCTGCCACCTTAGTATTGAGAGCCATTAACTACCAAACACACATGGCCAAGTATTCGCTGGCCCTTCTTTTAGATGCTGTTAAGCAAGTGGGTGACCTGCCTGATTTCCCGGCCAAAGCCAAAATCTCTAGTCTCTTGAATTCTTGCACTCAAGTAACTAAGCACTCTATAAAGTGCAGTTATGATGCAGTAGAGGCTTCATCTAGAGCTGCAGCCTCAGGGTCTGTCATCGGGAGATATTCTTGGCTTAGGCTTCAGCCTCTTCCTGATGACATTGTCTAAAACTCATGGATTCTGCATTAGACAAAAAGGCCTCATTTGTTACAGCAGTAGCAGAACCTTTTAGGGCCCTTCAGGAGAAGGGTGCTCAGGCACATTTTTGTCTTCCCCGGTTCCTTGCTTTCAAAGGAACTGTCTAGCCAAAACCTCCTTTGTGAGGAAGCCTACCAGACAACTGCCACCCAAAGGGAAAAAGGATCCCAGGAAACAGACCTCTTCCAGGTCTGCTCCCTCTACCCCTATTCCAAAGCATCTCTTTTAGGGTAAACCTTGTAGTCTGTGTCTAGCAGCCATTGTATCCAAACAACCCTCTTTCCATGCATCTCTCACTGTCCTACCCGGCTTGGAAACAGATAACCCAGGACATTTGGGTCCTGTCAAGTATAAAACAGGAATATTTCATGGTGTGGGAGGCCAGTCCTACTTTCAAGGGCATCCCACAGCCCCCCCCCCCCCCCCCGAGACCAAATGGCTTATTTTCCCACAGTTCTGCAAGACCTTCTCTCTCAGGGCACAATTCAGGAGGTACCCCCTCAACTAAGAGGAAAGGGATTTTATTCCAGGATGTTCCTGGTCCTGAGGAAAGAAGGCCCCTGGAGACCAATCTTTGCTTTGTCCCCATATCAACACCTTCCCCTGGTCCCTTCCTTTCAGATGCTCACGCTATCAACTCTTCTTCCCTTTATCCTTCCTCAGGCCTTCTTCTTGTCCGTAGACTTAAAGAATGCCTACCTGCATATCCCGATCCATCCATTTTTCAGGAAATTCCTTCGGTTTTCAGTAGGCTCTGTACACTTTCAGTTCAGTGCTTTGCCATTTGGTTTCTCTATGACCTCCAAGAGTGTTCACAAAGTGCCTAGCCCCTGTCATCGCCTTTGCCAGAGCACAGGGGATCCAACTCTTCCCCTTTCTGGACAACATCCTGATCCAGGGCCCATCAATTCAGTTGGTCTTACAACACCTAGACTTCACTATTTCTCTCCTGAAAAGTCTGGGGTTCACCTTAAATGTCCAAAAATCATCCCCGATTCCCTTCCAGGATCATGTGTTCTTGGAATGCAGGATCCCAATGCAAAAAATTATGGCATGTCTTCCCCCAGACAAGATTTTCTCTCTGACTTCTTATTTCAAGGAGAATCCTCCCTTTCAAGTCCTTGTCGACCAGGGAGTTTTTCAGGTTCCTGGGATTCATGGCTTCCACCATCCCCATGGTACCATTAGCAAAGCTTCACATGAGAAAATTCCAGTGGTACTTGAGAACAGTCTGGAATCAGCACTTACACCCCCTGGAGTTCATGGTTCCCCTGCTACCATGCCTGTTTAGGGAACTGAATTGCTGGATAGCCCAGGTAAATGCCAACCCCAGGCCTCTCCCTACAACCCCTACCCCCCAATCAGGACCTGTTCACAGATGTTTCAGACACAGGTTGAGCTGCAAGCTTTGGAGTATGGAGAATGAGAAACTCGTGGACCCTCAACCAGCACAGGGAACACATCAATATTAAGCAGGTGAGAGCCTTGATATTAGCCCTACAAATTTTCAAAGATCCTATCGAGCTCAGCATGTTGAGATGGTACACAAACAACACCACTGTGATGTGGTACATCAACAAACAGGGGGGGACTAGGTCCTATTTCCTGTGCAGATTGGCTGTGCAGACATGGGAAATCACCCTAGGACAGACAAGTCAATCTTCCGTCGACATACCCTCTGCAGAGAATGTGATGGCAGATGCTCTAAGCAGGACCATGACTCAATCCCAAGAATGGGTGCTAAACATGGATGTGCTCCTAGATCTGGTCCATCGATGGGATATTCCGGATGTGGATCTTTTTTTCTTCTCCATGAACAAACAACTCCCAACTTTCTGCTCCAGGATACCTCATCTTGAAGCATGGAGAGTGGATGCTCTTTCCTTCCCTTGGAAGGGGATGTTTGCTTATGTATTCCCCCCTTCCCACTCGTACAAACAATTTTGCTGAAGATTCAGAGAAAACAACCAAAAATCTTGCTAGTGACCCCCTATTGGCCAATGCAACATTGGTTCCCCCTTTTACATCATCCAGCCAAGGGAAATCATTACAAGTTACCCCACCGAATGGACCTTCACACACAGGAGAATGGAACGCTCGTACACCCCCAGCTGTCCACTCTGAACCTTACATTGTGGGTGATAGGGCATATTGATTCCATTCAGACACCTTTTCACAGAGGACGTGCTTCAGGAGGCCAGAAAATCCTATCTATTCAAGTGGAATAGGTTTTCTGTCTGATGTCAAAAACAAAATCTATAACTAATGACAGTAGAACCTCCAGTGGTTTTATCCTACATGTGTGAACTGATTAACTCTGGCTTGTCCTGTTCTTCTATTAAGACACACTTATCTGCTATCTCAGCATTCCTTCCGCTCACTCCACCTCTAGCGTCTAGGCTAGAAATTAAGTTGTGTTTGAAGGGGTACTTCAGCTTAGACCTCCAAGGAAGCCCATCCCTCCTCCTTGGGAACTAAATTTTGTTATGGAAAAGCTAACCCTATCACTTTTTGTGCCTGCCAGGGACTGCTCCCTTCAACACTGTACATGGAAAACTATCCTCTTGGTGGCCATTACTTCAGCCAGAAGGGTCTCTGAACTGCAAGCCTTCATGGCTTCACATCCTTTCACAGTTTTCCACAAGGACAGGATTTGTTTATGTACTAACCCATCCTTCATGCCAAAAGTTGTTAATGAACTCTCCTACAATCAGGCCTTAAATTTCCTACCTTCTTTCCTTCTCCTCAAAACCCTGCTGAAAGGATTCTCCATTCCTTGGATGTACATAGACAACTCTGATACTGTTTGGACAAAACAAAATCCATCCGTAAGTGTGACAGGCTCTGTGTCTCCTACCACCCAAGAGTTCTGGGACATCCTGTTTCTAAGCAACCCATATCCTTTTGAATTTCTAAAACTATATCCTTTTGCTACACAACCCATGGCAGAAGGCTTCTATTGCCAGTAAAGCCATATTCCACTAGACAGTGTCATCCTCTGATGCCTTCTTTAAGGGTTTGGATACATGTGCTATTTTAGAAGCAGCTACATGGTCATCTGTCCATACCTTCACCAAACGCTATAAGTTGGACATCATTTCTACGTCCAGCGCAGGATTTGCCGGAGCCATCCTCCATGGCTTTGTGGAAAATGCTTCTGTTCCCCCTCCCAATTCTTAATAGCAGGAGTTTTTGCACTCTCCCTTATGATGTTCTTCATGTTTCACTGTTGCAGTCATTACGCTTGGGTTATCCTGCTGGCAGGCTACACTCAGTTGGCCTGAATTCCAAAGTGTAGATCCGGCGTCGGTTGCTGTTGCCTCTTCCCTGATGTCAGTGCGCCAGGGGTATAAAAGATGCAGCCGACGCCATTTTCTTCAGTCTTTATTGCCGCGCAGTGCCCGAAGCATAAGCAGTTCGCAAGTGCCGTTCGGCCGACTCCTGAGATTTTCGTGTTCGTATTTCAGATCCAAAGTCTTCATTAAAAGCTAAGTACTCCATTGGGGAAACTTTTTTCTTGCTCCAGACTGATGTCAGAAAAAGTTAATAATTGTATTTCTTGTGGGAAGCAAATACCTCATAAGGACTTTCATTCTTACTGTATTACTTGCCTAGGCCCTGACCACGACGTTGCTAGTTGTTGGTTTTGTGCAAGATTTAACCAACGCACTATTAAGTGTCGGTACGATTTTGCATTACACTATTTTGGCAGAAGATTTATTTATACGATGTCGTCGGATAGCCATCCGACTACTGAAATTCACAAGAAACGCAAAGAAAAAGAAAAGGACAGGCATCCGAGGTCCAAAACCGACAACGAGGCTTCTTCTAAGCCAGTCGCTGGTTCTCAGTGAGGCGCCTTCGCAGCCTCTGACGCCCGCTACTTTAGACCCGCAGGCCGCTACCGACTCCCACGTGGAGTCACCTAGGCCGCTGGAAGCTCAAGGTATTGGACCTTCGGAGACTATTCCCTTAGATGGGTCCGGAGCCGCTGAGCAGGCATCGGCTTCTGTGGGTGTTTTCAGACCAACTCAATTATACATTAAAATGACTTCAACTTCAAAGGCAAAGACTAAAGCACCCTTAAACACAAAGAAACAAGTACAACAGCCTCATGGACAGGCCTCCATGCCCAAAAAACAGATGCTCAATAGTGGCCGAAGACTTAATTACTTTGATCATGGGTTCCCATCCCCCACCTGATAAAATGCCCAGGCAAGAGACAGAATATGAATCTTTAGATCAGGTTTCCATTTCATCTGATTCCTCTTCTGATCAGGAATACTCTGTTCCTCCCTTTGAGGATTCTGATGTTGAAGAATTTATCCCTTCAGCCTCTCTTCCTGAGGATTACTCTTTTGGGGAAACCTTGCATAGCATGAGGGAGCATTTCCACTGGGAGAGCCAAGATTTTTCAGAATCTAAGAAAAGGCTCAGAGACTTCCTTTTACTACCACAACACAGGTCTCTAGCTATTCCACCTGTGTTAGACATTGTTGATGATGTATTTTCAGAGTCCAGTCTGACCCCTGACTCCTTGCCTCCAGCTCCTGTTAAGCCGGACAGGTACTACAGGGTTCCTGACTGTCATAAATTCCTTTTCAAAAACCCTGCTGCTGACCCAGAAACTATCTCTCAGGGTCCCAAAGGGGTCAAGGCTTCCGCTGCAAAAAACCCTACCCCCTCTGACAGGGATTCTAGGGCATTGAACAGATGGGGAAAAATATTTACACTTCCGCTACCTTGGCTATAAGGGCTTTAAATTATCAGTTTCATATGCTCAAATATCAGCAATATATTATGTCACTGCTTAAACAGAAAATGTTGACAAATTCTGAATGTCCAAATCCTGACCCAGAGACTCCCCAGACTCTGGAATAGATTGCCCATACTTGTCAAGCAGAGTGCCTCTTTGGACCTCTTCAAGAGGAACCTTGACGATTGGATGGGAGAAAGGAAATTCACCCCAGGGATCACGTCAGTCGCCCTGCTAGACAGGGGTCCAGGAAAGTAAATAATGTGGGAAGAAATATTCAGGGAATTGTTATGGCTAGGCTTGTATAGGCCCTAGGGCTGATAGCCTAGTACTAACCTATGAACCTATGTGCAGAAAACAAAGAAATGCAGGATTTATTGCATGCAGCTGAACAAGTTGGAAAGCATAATTTGCAATGTGGTTTTGATTCTTTGGAGGCCTCCTGCAGAGCCGCTGTTACGGGTTCTGTCATCAGGAGGCATGCTTGGTTAAAGGAACAAAGTCTGCCCGATCATGTCAAAGCAAAATTAGATGCCCGATTACAGCATGATACTTTGGTGTTAAAGCAGAAGAGGTGTTAAAGAAAATGGAGGACAAAGCTAAATCTATGCAAACGATTAAGGATTTTTTACAGGTTCAGCCTCCAAGATTTAGCAGACACTAGCCTACAAAGAATTGGTCCTTTCCAGTGTTGGACAGACCACAAAGGGGCAGATACAGACACCCAAGAGGCAGATCCCAGCCCCAAGGTTCGTACAGGTCTAAACAATGAGGTGCTTCTACCGCCAAAAGTGGAGAAGACAAATCAAAGCCATACAGGAAACACTCCCAATGACTTCCCCCTGCCTGCACCAAGCACTTATCTTCTGGCAGCACCTTTAGGGGGAAATCTAGCACTTTTTTCTCAAAACTGGCACATAACCCAGGACAAATGGGTCCTAGACATAGTGTCACAAGGCTACAAGTTTCACTTCCATACCCTGCCAAGGACAAACGGTTGGCCAGACCTGCCAAAACATCAGTGGGCAGAGGCCCTCATGGACATGAGGGCCATTCAACAAGTACCAGAGCAAAAGCAGGGACAAGGATTTTATTCAAGACTGTTCTTGGTACCAAGAAAGGACAAGACCTGGAGACCAATACTGGACCTATCTACTCTAAACACATTTCTGGATATACCAAAATTCAAAATGTTGACTCTACAGCAACTTCTACCCATGTTGGGAAAGAAGGCTTGGCTTGTGACTTTAGACCTAAAAGAGGCATACCTGCATGTCCCAATCAGACAAACATGCAGAAGATACCTCAGATTCAAAGCTGGCTCAATGCACTACCAATTCTCTGCACTGCTCTTCGGCTTATCTACTGCGCCCAGAGTCTTCACAAAGTGCCTGGCACCAGTAATTACATTCTGCAGACAAAGAGGAATACACATATATCCTTACTTGGACGACTGCCTCATTCAAGCAGAGAACAAGGACATTCTACTACAGCATCTGGCGTTTGTAAAGAAATTTCTAACAGGCCTAGGGTACACAGTCAACGAAAAGAAATCAAAACTAGTACCCTCTCAAGAAATAATATTCCTGGGTGCAAGCTTAAATACAACTGCCCAGATGGCTTATCTCATGCCAGACAAATAAAGGCGACTGACTACCTATTTCAACCTGTTGGCAACAAAGGCCCAGTTATCTGCAAGAAAAATTCTGCAGGCTTTGGGCTTCATGGCATCCTGCATTCAACTAATTCCATATGCGAGACTGCATGTGAGGAAACTTCAATGGTACCTAAAAAGTGTTTGGACTCAACATTGCCACAGCCTGGAAACAATAATTACCCTCATTCCCTGCCTGCAACAGGAGTTTCGTTGGGCGAAGGCTTGTCACCAGAACAAGGGACAGCCATTCACTTTACCCCCAGCCAGGCAGACTTTAACAACGGATGCATCAGATTATGCCTGGGGGGCCCACATGGCAGGAAGATGTATTCAAGGCACATGGTCCGCAAACCAAATGCATCTACATATCAATCAAAAAGAGATACTAGCTGTTCAGAATGCCCTGACAGCCTTCAAGGACCTACTTCATCCGGGACAACTACTGATAAAGACAAACAACACCACTGTCATGTGGTATATAAACAAGCAGGGAGGCACTCATTCTTACCCCCTTTGCAGACTAGCCATGACTTTGTGGGACACAGCATTGACTTACCAAGTACATCTCCCTCAAATAAAACAGCTATACAATCTCAGCCTCACTACAGGATATGTGCCCACAGAATGGCGTACAGCAACAGTGGTCCCACTCCACAAAGGTGGAGCCTCTATGGACCCTGGAAACTATCGCCCCATAAGCCTGACTAGCTTAGTCTGCAAGGCTATGGAGAGGATCATCATGGAGCTCATAAGCAAAGACATTAGGGACCTACAGACACTAGATCCTACCCAGTTCGGCTTTGTCAAGGGCAGATCCTGCCTTTTGAACCTGGTTGACTTCTTCGAAACAGTCACCAAAGCCGTAGATGAAGGGAAGGTAGTCCACACAGCCTATCTGGACCTTGCAAAGGCATTTGACACAATACCCCACTCGGGCATCATAGATAAGCTATCCAGCTTAAATATAAACCCCTATGTCACAAGATGGGTCGCAAACTGGCTCAAAGACAGAACCCACAGAATGAGAGTTGCTGGAGCCATGTCAGACTCGAAACCAGTCAGAAGTGGCATCCCACAGGGTTCTGTCCTGGGACCACTCTTGTTCGGTATATACTTTTCTGAGGTACAGGCAAACGTGGGAGGACTATGGCTCACCAAGTTCGCAGACGACTGCAAACTGGGCGCCATAATCAACTCTCCAGCTGACACAAACATCCTTCAAAAAGGTCTCACAGAGACAGATAACTGGTGCCAGCACCATGGTTTAAAGCTAAATGCAAAAAAATTTATAATCATACCCTTTGGCGTGCCCACAAATTACCACATAGGCGGAAACCCATTAAGTACAGAGAAAGTTATTAGGGACCTGGGGACCCAAGTTGATAGCAATATCTCCTTTGAAAACCACATTGCCAAAGTGGTTAGAAAGACCTTCTACATAGCCCACCTCATCACGAAGGGTTTCACATCTAGATCAAGAGAGGTAATCGTGCCCCTTTATTCATCCCTCATCAGGCCCATCATAGAATACAATGCCCCTTTTGGGATGTACCTTACCCGACACCTGTAGCAATTAGAAAGACCCCAAAAGTATCTCACCAAGAGGATCAAGGGTCTCAAACAGATGCCATATGCTGCTCGGTTAAAAAAACTCCAGCTCTACTCAGTTGCATACCGCCTACTTCGAGGCGATCTGTGCCTGACATACAAAGCTATGTCAAATCCAGAATTAATGGACATGCTCCACCTCAGTAAATCTAAATCCCTTAGAGCCACACGCTCGAGGGACTTGAACCTCAGCACAGAAATAAATAGAACTTGCTGGAGGGACAGGTTCATAACCCAGAGGCTCCCTTCGCTCTGGAATAGAATTCCAGTTCATGTGAGGCAGAGCACCTCACTGAATCTCTTCAAGAAGAATCTCGATAGGTGGATGGGGGATCGTAGGTTTGTCCCAGGAATTACTCCCGTGTCACTATTAGACAGAGGCACAGTAAACTAAACCTTAAAAAGGGCACAGTATACTCAAATCAAGGGGTGGCGTAAGCCATACAAAATCGGGCTAGGCTTATAATTGCCTCAGGGCAGATAGCCTAGTGGCACAGTTCCTTCCAGAAAAGATAAATACTCTGGCAGACGAACTAAGCAGAAACCTCATGGATCCCCACGAGTGGAAATCGGATCCACAAGTCTTCAGCATGATAACAAGGAAATGGGGATGCCCGAATATAGATCTATTTGCCTCTCCTCACAACTACCAACTAAAAAGATTCTGCACAAGGACTTATCACAGACAAGCATGGAAAGTGGATGCCCTATCTTTCAGCTGGAAAAGCTTAGCAGTATATGCCTTTCCTCCACTGCCTCTCCTCCCCAAGGTACTCCTAAAGGTCGGACAAGAGAAGCCAAAGATGATACTGATTGCCCCAGACTGGCCCCGCCAGCACTGGTATGCTATCCTAAGGAACTTGTTTTAATGCCCAGCTTGGACCTTGCCTCAGATACCTCATCTACTATCCCAACAAAACAATCAGATCCTGCACAGCCAACTAAAGACCTTAAATCTGGCAGCATGGCAGATAATGTAGTGATACAAACCGCACCTCTCACTAAAGCTGTAATGGATGTCATTTTGGAGGCCAGAAGGCCTAGTACCAGAAAATCTTACGCTGGGAAATAGAAGAAATTCTGTGCTTGGAACCAGACACAAGGAATTGACACAACTGTACCAAATATTCCTCAGATTTTGCAATACTTAACTGAGATGCTGGACAAAGGCCTATCCTTTTCATCAATTAAAATTCATGCCTCTGCCATTTCGGCTCATTTCAGTACAGAGCCACCAATCTTTTCTCATCCCTTGTTAAGGCAGTACCTCAGAGAAGCCAAAAACTTAAGGCCTCCAAGGAGATCACCAGTACCTGCATGGGACCTCAATTATGTTTTGGAAAAACTCACCCTGCCTCCTTTTGAGCCAGCCGCTACAGCTGATATAAAATTTTTATCTTGGAAAACAGCTCTGCTCCTAGTAATAACCTCTGCAAGACGAGTCTCAGAGCTACAGGCACTCATGGCTGTGGAACCTTTTATCATTTTTTATCTAGACAGGGTTTCTCTGAGGACAAACCTAACATTTATGCCTAAGGTAGTGTCCAGTGTGGCCCTTAACCAAACTATTCATCTGCCTACTTTTTATCCAAACCCACAGAATAAGGGGGAGAGAATTCTGCATTCTTTGGACATACACAGACAGCTACGCTTCTACTTGAACAGAACCAAAGCTTTCAGAAAGACAGAGCAACTACTAGTGGCATATGCTGCAGGATCACAAAGAAAGGCTATCTCAAAGCAGACTATTTCAAAGTGGATAGGCCGCTGCATTCATTTCTGCTATTCACAACATGGCAAGCCAGTGCCTAAGGGCATTAGGCCACATTCAACCAGAGCAGCAGCCACTTCAGCAGCCTTCCTCAGGGAAGTACCATCCAAAGGCATTTTAGAGGCTGCTACCTGGAGTTCAGTGCACACCTTTACAAAGCACTATCATTTACCACTCTACTCTAAATCCAGGGCAGGCTTTGCCACTGAAGTTCTGCAGGGCCTCATAGCCGCTCCTAATGCTATTTAGCTCCAGCCTCCCAACCATAGCTTTGGGATTCAACCCCCAAGTGCAATGACTGTAACAGTGAAACATGAAGAACATAGTACAGTTGTGTACACTTACCATAAATGTAGATGTTCGAGTGTATTCACTGTTGCAGTCCAGATTACCCACCCACTATTGCCCATATTTTTGCTGCAATTTATCTGCACTTCTCTAATCTATACAACCTATGTGGTGTATTTGCTTGTAGATGAAGGTATTATATATTTTGGTGCATGCATGTTTTATTGGCATATTTTTAGCCTACCCTTTTGGGGGCACCTGACATCTGGGGCAAGAAAAACTGAAGAAAATTGCGTCTGCTGCATCTTTTATTCCCCTGGCACACTGATGTCAGGGAAGAGGCGACAGTAACCGACGCCGGACCTAGACTTTGGAATTCAGGCCGACTGAGGGTAGCCTGCCAGCAGGATAACCCAAGTGTAATGACTGCAACAGTGAATACACTCCAACATCTACATTTATGGTAAGTGTACACAACTGTACTTTATGAATACAGCAACATATGAACAGAAGGACATAGTATTGTTGTGTAAAGTCTTAACCATAACTTAATGTCCTTCTCTTTTATATGCTACTGCATAATCTCCTACCCTGCCTTCCCCCTGTCACTTGCCTGACTCCTGAGTACCCTCTTCATAGTTGCCGGTCCCGGTGGCATTCAGTTCTGAGTTAGGTGCATGCTGACATCCGTTTTTATACCTGACGTCGATTTATGGCCAATGTTCACAGAGAGACACAGGATGTCGCACGTACCTGCACAGTAGCATCAATCTTTTGTAAAATGACCAGAGGTCACCAAAAAGCAGACTCCCTTATGTTAGGAATACAG
Organism: Protopterus annectens; assembly: GCF_019279795.1. NCBI lineage: Eukaryota > Metazoa > Chordata > Ceratodontiformes > Protopteridae > Protopterus > Protopterus annectens. The sequence goes on along the minus strand of NC_056747.1, from coordinate 403,848,882 downwards.
CAGTGTATAGAAGAGAAGGACATCTAAAATTATGGTAAGATTTTGCACAACAGTACTATCTCTACCATTGTGTAAGGTTGTTAATCAGGAAGACACAAGCCTCTGCAAAACTGGTTCTTTAGATACTGGGGAAGATAGCTGTGTCAATAGCTCTCATTCCCCTAGCTCGTCTTCATATGAGAATACTTCAGGTGTTACTTTCCACACAGTGGTCAGTCCTGGAATTTCCAGTGTCACACAAAATCATGATAACGAATTCCTGCAAAAAGGATCTCCAATGGAGGATTCACTCTTCTTTAGTATCTCAAGGCCGTCACTTCATCCCCCCCTCGACCCCAAGCCACAGTGACCACAGAAGCTTCCCAGATAGGGTGGGGGGCATTATTTAGGAAAGTCAGTTCAAGGCATCTGGCAGGAACATGAATCTCATTTGCACATAAACATCATGGGGATGAGGGCGGTGCTTTTAGCTTTGCAAGCATTTCAAGACACTCTCCTTCTAGGAACGATAGCAATCCAGTCAGACAATCTGTTGGTAGTCTGGTACATAAACAAACAGGGGGGAACCAGATCTTACCCCCTTTGTCGAGAAGCTTTGAGGGTCTGGCAATGTGTAATAACCACCAACCGTTTTCTGATAGCAATGCACATCTCAGGGAAATCCAGCATGATTGCAGACAAATTGAGCAAAGCCATTTTATGGCCACACGCGTGGTCCCTCAGAAAGTTACACAAGGATCTTCTGGAAATGGGGCCAGAAAAAAATTGTACAGAAGTAAATGGAACAGATTTGTTACGTGGGCCAGCAATAATCAGATAGACCCTTTTTCTGCACCTATTCTGTATTTCAAATTTTGGCAAAACGTTTCGGTGAAGGAGCTGCTGCAGCCACTATTAAAGTTCAGTTGGCAGCAATTTCAAATTTCCATGTTGGAGAAAATGGTTCTGGAATTATATCTCACAGACTTTATAAGGCTTTTTTAAAAGGAACTACAATGGTAAGACCCCCATACAAAAATCCAACACTGCCCTGGGATCTGAATTTCATCCTGTCAAAAATTATCTGTTCTCCCTTTCAACCATCGGCTACATGTGATTTGAAATATCAATCCTGGAAAACACTCTTTGTGGCTATCACTTCGGCCAGAAGAGTTTTGGAATTGGACGTTTTGTCTGCAAAGCCCCCATACCTAGTTTTTGATAAGGACAGAGTTTCTTTACGCACTAACCCCTCTTTTCTATCAAAGGTTGTGTCAGAAAGTAACCTCAATCAATCTATTGAGCTTGCCAGTTTTCTTCCCAGACTTCCATAATAAAGGAGAGTATTCACTGCATCTTGTAGATGATCATAGACAGTTATGTTTTTACTGACATAGAACTCCAGAGATTAGAAGATTAGATCTTTATTTCTTATTTGGATATTAGGAAAGGTCAACCAGTCACAAAAGTTACCTTATCCAAATGGCTTACATTATTTATATCCTACATTTACAATTCTAAGAATCGAGCTCTTTGTAACCCTATTAAAGCTCATTCCATTAGGTCGGTAGTCACATCTGCAGTTTTCCAAACTAGGTTACCTTTGGATAATATCTGTGTTGAAGTGACATGGGCGAAACATCATACCTTTATTACTCATTACAAAGTGGAGTTTGGTGACTTCAGTGGTGGTGCTGCGGTAGCGTTGTCACCTCACAGAAAGACGTTGCCCTGCTCGATTCTCAGCTAGAGCGTCTTCTGTGTGGAGACATGCATGAAAGGGCGTACCTTCGTTGAAGGTTGTGCGTCAGGGCTGGCAACTCGGCACGTAAAAATCTGCTGCCAATCATTAGCAGACTGGAGTTCCGCCGTGGCGACCCCTAACCGGAAAAAGCCAAAAGTTACAACAGCAAAGTGGAATTTGGCCTCTAGGAGTAGACAGCGTCTTTTGGTTCTATAGTTTGGAGGAATATACTGCCATGAGCCATCGAAGAGTAAGGTTGCTTGGGATGCAGTATCGTCAGTGAGAATAAAGACGAGATTGACAACAACACATAAAAAAGTTACGTACTTGCCATAACATTCCATGTGTGTTGTCCATCTCAACCTTTATTCTCACAACCCACTCTCCATACCCCCCTACCTATACTCCTGGGAGACAGAGTAGTAATTGGATATTACGGGATTATGTAGCTTCAGAAATAATACTTTGCCCCCCCCCCCCTACACACACACACACACACACACACACATATATATATATATATATATATAGAGAGAGAGAGAGAGAGAGTGGGAGGGAGGGAGAGAGTGATGTATATGTACAAAGCAGTTTTCCTTATATGAGTTGTCAGGGGCAAACAATGTCTGTAGAAGTTTAGGGAGTTGCATTATGGGTGAGGAAGGATGCCCACGAGATTTGCTGAAGACCTCAAGCTTTTGAAATGGCCAAGATGGATTCCAACTCATCACTGAGAATAAATTTCGAGATGGACAACGCACTTGCAACGTTATGGTAAGTACATAACTTATTTTTTTTTCTCTGTGCATGCCCTGTCTAATGCTACTGTTTTTTTTTTTTTTTTTTTTAACAGCTGTTCTTGAGATGCTTCATAGTTTCATCCTCTGATTTTTGCATTTTTATCATTTCATCTGAGTATCTAGTTAAAGTTCCTCTATATTTTCAGCCTTTTGTTATTTGAGTTGTATTCCTTCATTGTTTCATTTATTTGTAACATCTCCGAGTATATTTGATTTTTTTTTTCTAAATTACCAGAAGCCATCTGCTGTATGAAACCTAAAACTTGAACTGTTTTTGCTGAACAGAAGTAGAATTATTCCTAACTGGAGTTTTCTTTGCTACTGGTTGATTTTTGACTCGTGTTTTCCAATTTTCTTATTTGCTGGCATCCGGGTAATTACTAGCCAGTGACTGAATTTTACTAAAACTGACGGTTTCAGTAGCCATTTTTTTCTAGAGTTTTGTTTTCACACTGAGAGCATTGAAATTAAAACTGTTGGTCAGTGTGCAGCCTTCTTGGAAGTGCTGTTCCTCTCCCACCCTGGAGCTTAGACCCAGGAACTGTTTGTCACATTTGCATTTTTTTTTCTGTTTTAACAGAGGCTAAAAATATGGCAGAATTGGGAGTAAAAGATTCTCAGGAGAAGGCTAGTGACGTCTTCCTAAACTAGCTTTAAGGTAGCCTGTTGCAATTTTAATTGCACTGAATGCCATAGGTAATGCAGCTGCAGTTGTGGTGCATCTGTTCTTATTGGTGTGTTAGATTCACTTTAAAAGAACAACTGAAGCAGACTTACGGATCTGAAACTATCCATGTCATTATTCATCACAGATGGGTCTTGGGTCCAACCTCTGATCTGAGCTGGCAACTACTAGACAGATTCTGAGCTCTAGCTCCTCCCCTTCCCATAATTCCCTATCTTCTACTCCTCAGATCTTGTTTGCTGCAGAAGTCCTCAGACTTGATTTTCAGAAGCTCTAGCTATAGTCAGATAAGTGCCTTCTTTTTGGGGTTATTCTTTATTTATTATTGCTCTTTGTACTTTTGAAATAGTTTTTTGGGTAAAATGAAGTAAATAATCAGCACCGCTGGAAAATAAATGGCACTGAGCACCAATAAAATAGAAAATGTCAGTGAACAATAAAATAGGCTCAGTGACAACCTCTGGCGGTCAATAGCATTTACCATATGTATGTTTATTCAGACCTAGTAATGTCTACTCTATAATTCAAAAAGGAATCGCAAAAACTTAAAGTAAAAACCCTTTATTCAAGAATGAAAAACAGTGTTTTTACTTGAAGTTTTTGCGATTCCTTTTTGAATTATACAGTGGACATTACTTGGTCTGAATAGACATCTATATGGTAACTGCTATTGACTGCCAGAGGTTGTCACTGAGCCTAGTTTTTTGGGTAGTTTAGCTGTATCCCACCCCTCCCGTATACTTTTTCTAGTTAGTTCTCTCTTTTTTTTTTTTCCTATGGGGTTCCCACCCTTTTTCTCCGTGGGCTTTCTGTTTTCTCCCCTTAGTTCATTAGTTTTAAAAAAAATGTTATTAGATAGCTAGCTTTCCTTTTTGTTAATTAAAGATATATAGTGTGCGGTTGCTAGTTTGTATGTGCTTGTGTCTCTGGATACACATGGCTGACAAAACCCTCTGGTTCCCTGAGATGCTCCTATATGGTTGGAAGATGCCATATTCCAATTTGCACAAGGAGTGTCTTTATTGTCTAGGGGAGCCTCATCTCCTCACCTGGAGGTTACATGCGATGTGTGCAGCATTCAACCCCAGCGGCTCTCATGGAGCTTCATAATAAACTGCTCCTGAAGGGCTTGGTTCAGGGCGGTCCCTTGCCTTAGGCTTCCCCTTCAAAGCCTTCTCAGGAGCCTAAGAAAAGGCCCTCTCTTCTGGGATGCGTTCTCTTCTTCCTCCACACATTGCAAGATGAAGCTCTGAGATCGCAGATTCCTGGACCCGGTCCCAGCCTCTCCGACTCCCGATCCGAGATCCACCATTCTGAGAGCCTCTGATTAGCCTCTCTGATCCAGGACTTCCTCGGAGAGGAGGTCTTCGGATCCGAGTGGACGCAAACTGTCCCTGGATCCGACCAGCTTGTTGGATCCGTCAAATACTCCCTTCGAGTCTTCAGCTTCTACCAGATCTGCAGACCCGATACACCTGCTGGATCCCGTGATTATTGTCAGTTCCCCACTTAGGACAGATCCGGTTAGCAGAAGCAGATCTCCTGCTCGTTCAGGCCATTCATTAGCTTCATAGCCAAAACAAAATATACTAATAACCACAAAGAAAAACACACATGGAGCTATAGAACTGCTAGAACTTTTAATCTGTTCTGGTACCTCGGCTCAAAAAAAGCCTTCAAAGGAATAATTTCACAAATACACAGCAGTAAATTTATATCAAGCTTAATTAATTAATTAATCAATCAATTAATAAAATACAAAGTGATTTTCATTTAAAGAGACCATGTATCAAATCACCCATCAGGAATATTTATAAAAATAAATAACATTATAAATTAATATCTAAATTCAAACCCTTAGGAGCAATTGTGCCTAGATTAAGAATAAGTCTTCTTTCCATGTCTAACAATTTTTGTCTCTTTAAATGAAAATCACTTCAGCACTGGACAGCTTGGGGCTGATATTGTTAGTCTTCCTTCTTAGAATCTTCTTCTGTGAGCCCGGGCAGAGGATTCCAGGGGCACGGGGGGGGGTTCCGCAGAACCAGGGCTTCCGAGAACCCTTCTCAGAGAAGCCCTTTCAGCATTCCTGAAGTGCTGCCCAGCTGTCCTACCTTAGAGGCAGTCGGGGGTCATCTCTCCCTGCACCCACTAGCCTGGACAAGTCTCACCTCTGATCAGTGAGTGCTAATAATAATTAATTTCCGGGGGTTATTTTATTCCCCTTTTCCAGCCCCCTCCAATTTGAAAAATTCTCCCAGATGTTCCACTCCACCAAAGAGTGTTAGCATGCGTTGAGGTGCAAGAACTCCTTCAAAAAAGAGCCTTCCAAGAGGTCCCAACAGGATACTGAGTGTCCGGAACTTACTCCCGCTTCTTTTTGGTGCCAGAGAAGACTGGGGACCTGCGTCTGATCCTGGACCTCAGCAAGTTGAACTTATCTGTCAAGAAGTCCAAGTTCCAGATGGTTGCTCTACTGTCCATTTTGCCTTTCTTACGCAAGGACAAATGGATGTGCTCTTCGGATCGCAAGGACACATATTATCACATAAAGATCGACAGATGCTCCAGGAGACATTTATGCTTCTGTATAGGAGCCGATCACTATTAGTTCAGATCCCTGCCCTTTGGACTCACTTCAGCCCCCTAGGTGTTTACCAAATGCATGGCAGTGGTGGCAGCTTATCTCCGGCTGTAGGGTTTCCGAGTCTTTCTGTACCTGGATGATTGGCTCCTCATGGCCCCCACGAGACATCAACTATCAGTGGCCACCGCCTACACTTTCTCTCTTTTTCCAAAATCTGGGCATCACTGTAAATCTGCCCAAATCCAATCTTGTTCCATGCCAGACTCTAGAGTTCATAGGAGTAAAGCTGGACATAGTATCAGGAATTGCAGCACTGCCTCCACACCAGATTCATCTCATTCAAAATTAGGTTTCTGTCTTGCTGGAAGTACAGTGACCCTTGGTTCATTTGATTCTCCAGGCATTAAGTTCGATGGTGGCGGCCATCCAATTAGTTCCCCTTGCCAGGTATCAGATGTGGGTGCTACAATGGACCCTGGTGGTCCAGTGTCCATTCTGACTTATCCCTTGTCCATGACAATAAAATTAACTCTGGTATGCAGAAATCATCTAGCTTGGAGGCTTCATTGTCAGGATCTTCACCTAGTTAGGCCGTTTTGTCTTCCTTGCCCAAGGCCACAGAGACCACAGACACCTCCCTGTTGGAGTGGGGTGGGGCATTTTCATGGCAGGGCGGTTTAAGGCGCTTGGTCCCCCTTGGAAACCCAATTGCATTTAAACGTCTGGGAGATGAGAGCAGTCTTCCTCACGTTGCAAGCCTTTCAGGACTGTCTCGCTCTACGTACCATAGCAGTTCAGAAGGACAACATGGCTCTTGTCTGGTATCTTGAAAAGCAAGCGGGGAACACGGTCTTATCGTCTATGCAGAGAGGCAATTAGAGTGCAGGAATGGGCAATGTCTTCCAGGCACTTTCTTCTTGCAACTCAGATACCTGGGAGTTCCAACGTGTTAGCTGACAAATCAGCAGGTCCATCTTGAGTCCTCATGCGTGTCTCTGAATCCATCAGTAGCGAAGCAAATTTTCGACCACTGGGTCAGCCATGCTGTGACCTTTTTGATTCCCTGAACAACCACAAATGCAGCAGTTATTTTGCCTTGACCCCCCCCCCCCGGAAGAGTCGTCACCAAGTTACACTGTTGTTCATGACTGGCCTCCAGGTCTTCTCTGTGCTAACTCTCTTATTCCCGTGATACCCAGGGTCTTGCAGAAAGCTTGTCACTTGAAGACGCCTCTCACCCTCCTTGCCCCCTTCTGGCCTCGTCAGGTGTGGTTCTCCTTTCTTAGGTCTCGTCTTCAGTATCCATCCTGGATACTAGATCCCATTCCAGATCTCATCTCTCACCCCTGGGGGTTTCTACTTCCCAGTCTATGGACCCTTCATCTAATTGCATGGTTTCTCCAGTTCCAGTAATCCTTTCTCAGTCCTGGCTTCCTTCCCCGATTAAGGGCATTATTTTGGCTTCTCAAAAGCTGTCCACTAAGAAGGTATATTCTAGTAAATAGATGGCACAGTGGTGCAGCGGTAGCATTGTCGCCTCACAGCAAGAGGTTCTCCGGTTCAATTCTCGGCTGGGGTGCCTTCTGTGTGTAGTCTGCATGTCCTCCCTGCATTCATGTGGGTTTCCTTTTTTGTTCCGATTTCCTCCCACATTATAAAGACATGCATCTGGAGCATTTCTCCCTGGGTCTCCTCTGAAAATTGGCTTTGTTCCAAGTCAGACTTTCAAGGTTAACAAATGTTAAATTAAAAAATAAATAATTTGGGTCACACACAGGAATCTGGATCCCTTTTCTGTCCCTATTCCCGATATTTTGCTCTTTTTATCTTCTCTTTTTCAGAATGGGGCAAGTTTCTCTACCATTAAACTCCAGTTGGCTGCCATTTCTAATTTCCATGTAAACGATAAGCCTACCTTTTCTTCCAGGTTGTTCCGTTATTACCTCCTTCTCCAGTCCTTTCTTCGGTTTCATAGCCATCGGATCCAAACGTTTTGTAGTTGTCTGCATCAGATCCAAACATGTTAGCATCTTTGACTGTGATTGTGTCTTTGAGCAGTCTGGTGCTGAGCAGTTTGGAGCCGGATGACTCTCTGAGACATAGCATCAGCACTGCCTCCGATATGTTGGATTCGTCTCTGTAGTTGTCAGAGCTGTCTCTACTCTTCGGAGATTCAGCGCTGGACAGCTTGACTCCAATTCCTGCCTTGAGTAGTTTGCCTGTGGGGTGGGGGGAGCTGACCATCTGTAAGCCTGCTGTACTGGATCCCTCGGTTTTGCTTTCTCCCAGGCTTTCTTGTTTCTTCTCTTTCACCTTGCTCTGCCCACCCCCACTTGAAGGCTTGTAACGCTAGGAGGCCACTCCATTTTGTGAATCCTGACCTAAACCCGGTCAACTCTCTGTAGTACTGGAAAGCAAGAACATAAAGAATTCTTCGCTTGTTTCTTCTCTTTCACCCTGCTGTTCCCACCCCCACTTGAAGGCTCGTTTAGCTAGGAGGACACTCCGTTTTGTGTATCCTGACCTGAACCCAGTCAACTCTCTGTAGTACTGGAAAACAAGGACATAAGGTTGTGAACTACTAATAATTTTGTCTTAGTGGTTATGTAATTCACATTAGAAAGTGTCCCACTAGGGAATCAGCAGCACTGGCAATAGGCGTTCAGTCCCCTCTTCTATTTCTTGCTAAGTAAGCACTCAAATAGTCACAGACAAGAGATACAGTCTATGTAAAACAATTGGCTTATTTTTTTCCTTAACGACCCTATCCCTTGGTGCCCCATGCCTACTCGGTCCTAAACAGAACTCACACATTGGCTCTGTGACTGAGACCTGGCTAAACCTCGCTCTGCTGCCCTACCCCCATTCCCACCCACCCCCAGTACAGCTAAATGTATTTCTAACCCCACATCACCTGACCATACCAAACACCAATCAGCTGCAGTTCCTGCCTACCCAAACCACACCCCCTACCCTCTTACCAAATAAGACTCTTAACTACTACAAAACTCCCCTGCCCTTTACTTAACACCCATAGCTGTCATTAGTCTAACACCACTTCAACACTACAATGCAAACATCACTGTCACTTTCCTTGCTAACTCTAGCCACCTTAGCTCACCTTACATCAACTCAAACCAATTTACCTCTCAACACCTCCTCCTACCATACAGCACATAGTGTACCATACCGCACATCTCGCATACATTTCCATATCTGTCCATCACTATTTAGAGATACTTATACTCTACATGTATATAGGCTTCCCCATCACACACATATAACAATCCACTGCAAAATAATTCCTATATAGAGGTAGCTCACATCATTAAACACATTATAATATCCAGCTTAATGCTACTCATTTCAGGTGACATACATTCTAACCCCAGACCAGACACTACCCTTCCCTCCAACAAGCACATCTCTGACCTACTAATCATTCACATAAATATTCATAGGATCTCTGACAAACTTGCCAGTCTACATGCATTTATGTCCCAACACTCCCCAGACATACTTGCCTTAACTGAAATCTGGCTGAAACCCAGTATACTAAATGAGGAAATCCTTCCCCCAGGGTACAATATCTAAAGACTAGACAGAACAGGAAAGAAAGGAGGCGGAGTAGCAATTTTATTTAAGAATACACTCAACCTCCACCCCCTACAACTGCCACTGCCAACATTCCAAAATGCAAAAACCTTAGGCTCCGTACTAATTATAAACAACACAAAGAGAATTAACATTCTCTGCACTTATATTCCACCTGGAAACAACTCTCCAATAATTGAGGAAACCCGCCAGTGGATCTCAAACAACCTTCCGCAAGAGACCATTATACTAGGTGATCTAAATACAAACTGGTCAACCTGTAATTCCAACAACCCCATCCAACATTTTTAACCTTTTTGGATTTACCCAACTTATCCAGCAGCCCACTAGAACAAATAAAAAGAAATCCCATAAACAATCTGTACTTGACTGGATACTAGTAAACTACCCCAAACCCAACTATACATCAGGCTGCCTTCCAGATGTCCTCAGTGACCACCACCCCATCTTTCTCCTTAGGAAACGTGCCACCTTTCCAAAACCCATAACATACAGACAAGTTAGAGATGAACGCAACCTAAATCCCCAAGAACTAAACAACATACTTAGATTATGTAACTGGAAACCACTTCTTTCCTTAGGACTAGATCAAGCAGTTGATTACTTTAATAGCACATTTATCAGTATCCTCAATACTGTCACATCCATCAGGAAAATTAGGACAAAAACAAGTTATGCTCCATGGCTTACCACTGATACTAGAGCCTTACTAAAATCTCGAGACAAAGCCTGGAAACAATGGAAAAAAGACAGTTCTCCTCAAAATAGGCAAATATATCAGCTACTCGGGAGTCAGGCCAAAAAACAAACAAATCTGGATAAGCAGAGCTATTTCCTAGGACTACAAAATAAACACTCAAAACTCCCCACAAAATGTTGGCATGCCATCAACTCACTCTTAAAACCAGGTAAAACAACCACCCCCTCTCCTACCCCCACTAAAAACAATACTGACATAGCATCCCAATTTAATATTCACTTTATAGACTCCATTTAATCACTGTCTAAAACACTATCCTCTAATTCATCAGTCACCCCATCAAGTAACCCAACAAACATACCCTCCTTTACTCTCTCTCCTATTCCCACTTCCACCATTAAAAACTCCTCCTAACACTTAAACCTACTACCCTTGCAGCTGACAATATACCTGCACACTTCCTAAAACTAGCAGCTGAATCCTTATCGTACCCCATTTCTGCCTTTATCAACCGTTCTATCCAGGAATCCTATGTCCTCCAGCTCTGGAAAGTTTCTCATATTATTTCTCATACTATTCCCCTCCACAAAGGTGGTAAATCCTATGACTTGTCCAACTACCACCTCATTGCCATTCTGTCTCCTCTTTCTAAACTTCTTGAGAAATATATTCACACACAAATCATGCAATTCCTTACTACTCATAACCTTCTTTCCCCCACACAACATGGTTTCCATCCTCACCATAGTACAACCCCTGCCCTCCTCTCTTTTACACACCAAGTCAACCAATACAGAAATGAAAACAACTTTGTTTCCTCCATATTCCTAGATCGTATCTAAAGCATTCGATATGGTCTCACACCAAATACTCTTACATTCTCTAGTCACCGTATCCTTTGCTCCTGCCACTATTGATTGGTTCACAAACTACCTCTCCAACAGACAACAGTCGGTTCTATAGCAAGGGGTTCTATCTTCCCAACTTCCAACAACCATAGGTATACCACAGGGCTCTATCTTGGGTCCATTTCTTTTCTCTATCTTCACAAACAACAGTACTTCTGCTACCCAGCAGGCCTCACTCATAGAGTATGCAGATGACTCAGCACTTATCTGCGCATCCCCATGCCCTACCACCTTACAAAAGCTCACCCAAGAATCCTTTACTGCCACAGAAAAATGGATAACAAATATCCAGCTTATTCTCAACCCAAACCAGACCAAACTACTTCTCTTCTCTCCTAATAAATCCAAACCCACCCCCCTCTCTTTTACTGTCAACTCTATCAACAGCACTGTCATATCTCCCTAGTCATACTAAACTCCTTGGGGTAGAAATAAATAACAACTTGTACTTTGATGTCCACATAGCCCAAACTATAGAAAAGGTACACAAAAAATGGGAACTCTCTAGAGACATAAAAAAATGCCTTACAGCCAAGGCAAGAATCACCCTCGCCCAAACTCACCTTCTGTCCACTCTGATGTGTGCTGCACCTATCCTAACTCAAACCAGAAATGCAGATCTTACCAAACTTGAGGTATGCTACAATAACATTGCCAGGTTTGCTAGCAACTCGCCCTACAGAATCCATCATTGTCTGGCTCTTAGGGATTTACAATGGCTAGCGCTTCTGCAACTACTTTGCTATCAACAAATTCTCACAGCCTTCAGAATCCTCTCATACCCTGAAAGAACTCCAGCCCTAAATCGCCTACTATCTCACTATTCTACCTCTCACACTCTTAGGTCTTCTAACAAATCTCTCCTTACTATTACTAGAGCAAACAACACAGAAGGAAAGGCACTATATTTTCCTACAGCACAGAAAAGCCTGGAACAGCCTCCCTGCTTCTATTACTTCTGTATCCTCTACTCAAACCTTCAAACACTTACTCAAACTTCACCTTACTAAAAAGTGGATATGTCCATGTATAGCATAATTTGCCACTGTATTCCCCCCCCCATCCTTTACCAAACTCTTAGCATTTTCATCATCTTGACTGTCTGCTGCCTGTTAACTTGACAAACAAATAACACTAGGGAATTTGTAATTATACTAGGAGAAGAGGAGGGGGAAGGCATGCCCGAAGGCAGGAATAGAGGAGGAAGGTTATGAGTGTAGTAGTGAGGGTAGGAACTTTGAATGTTGGCAGTATGACTGGTATAGGGAGCTATAGCTGATATGATGGAGAGAAGGGAGGTTGATATATTGTGCGTGCAAGAGACCAGATGGAAGGGAAGTAAGGCCAGGTGTATAGGAGGTGGGTTCAAATTGTTCTATCATGGTGTGGATGGCAGGAGAAATGGGGTAGGGGTTATCCTAAAGGAACAGTATTCCTAGAGTGTTTTGGAGGTGAAGAGAGTGTCTGATAAAGTGATGTTTATGAAGCTTGAAATTTGTGGTGAAATGTTGAATGTTAGTGCATATGCTCCACAAGTTGGGTGTGCAATGGATGAGGAAGAAACATTTTGGAGTGAGTTGGATAAAGTGGTGGTGAGTGTACCCAAGGGTGAGAGACTAGTGATTGGAGCGGACTTCAATGGGCATGTTGGTGAAGTGAACAGAGGGGATGAGAAGTGATGGGTAGGTATGGTGTTAAGGAGAGGAATGCAGAAGGTCAGATGATTGTGGATTTTGCGAAAAGGATGGACGTGACTGTGGTGAATACATATTTTAAGAAGAGGGAGGAGCATAGGGTGATGTACAAGAGTGGAGGAAGATGCACACAGGTGGATTATATCCTATGTAGGAGGGCCAGTCTGAAGGAGAATGGAGACTGTAAAGTGGTGACGGGGGAAAGTGTAGTTAAGCAACATAGAATGGTGGTCTGTAGGATGATGTTGGTGATCAAGAAGAGGAGGAGGAGTGTGAAAGCAGTGCCAAGGATTAATGGTGGAAGTTAAAAAAGGGTGATTGTGAGGTGGAGTTCAGGGAATAGTTAAGACAGGCACTAGGAGGCAGTGAAGAGTTACCGAATAACTGGGTAACTACAGCAGAGCTAGTAAGGGAGACTGCTAGAAAGGTGCTTGGTGTGACATCTGGACAGAGGAAGAAGGACAAGGAGACCTGTTGGTGGAATGAGGAAGTACAGGAGAGTATACAGAGGAAGAGGCTGGTGAAGAAGAAGCGGGATTGTCAAAGAGAAGAAGAAAGTAGACATGAGTATAAGGAGATGAGGCATATGGCAAAGAGAGAGGTGGAGAAGGCTAAGGATAAGGCATATGGATAGTTGTATGAGAGATTGGACACTAAAGAGGGAGAAAAGGACCTGCACCAATTGGCTAGACAGAGGGACAGAGCTGGGAAAGATGTGCAGCAGGTAAGGGTGATAAAGGATAGTGAGGGAAACATACTCACAAGTGAGAAGAGTGTGTTGAGTAGATGGAAAGAGTACTTTGAAGGGCTAATGAATGAAGAGAATGAGAGAGAGAGAAGGTTGGATGATGTGGTGATAGTAAATCAGGATGTGAAACAGATTAGCAAGGAGGAAATAAGGACAGCTATGAAGAGGATGAAGAATAGAAAGGCTGTTGGCCCAGATGACATACCAGTGGAAGCATGGAGGTGCTTAGGAGAAATGGCAGTGGAAATTTTAACCAGATTGTTTAATGAAATTTTGGAAAGTCAGAGGATGCCTGAGGAGTGGAGAAAAAGTGTTTTGGTACCTATCTTTAAGAATAAGGGTGATGTGCAGAGCTGCAGTAACTACAGAAGGATAAAATTGATCAGTTACAGCTTGAAGTTATGGGAAAGAGTAGTGGAAGCTAGGTTAAGAAGGGAGGTGATGATTAGTGATCAGCAGTATGGTTTCATGCCAGGAAAGAGCACTACAGATGCAATATTTGCTCCGAGATTGTTGTTGGAGAAATACAGAGAAGGTCAGAAGGAGTTGCATTGTGTCTTTGTGGACTTAGAGAAAGCTTATGACAGGGTGCTTAGAGAGGAGTTATGGTATTGTTTGAGGAAGTCGGGAGTGGCAGAGAAGTATGTAAGAGTGGTACAGGATATGTACGAGGGTAGTGTGACATTGGTGAGGACTGCGGTGGGAGTGACAGATACGTTTAAGGTGGAGGTGGGATTACATCAAGGATCAGCTCTGAGCCCTTTCTTATTTGCAGTGATGATGGACAGGTTGACAGATGAGATCAGACAGGAGGCCCCATGGACTATGATGTTTGCAGATGACATTGTTATATGTAGTGAGAGTAGGGTCCAGGTTGAGGAGACCCTGGAGAGGTGGAGATATGCTTTAGAGAGGAGAGGAATGAAGGTCAGCAGGGCTAAAACAGAATATATGTGTGTAAATAAGCGGGAGGGTGACGATGCAGGGAGTAGAGTTGGTAAAGGTGGATGAGTTTAAGTACTTGGGATCAACAGTTCAGAGTAATGGTGAGTGTGGAAGAGAGGTGAAGAAGAGAGTGCAGGCAGGGTGGAATGGGTGGAGAAGAGTGTCAGGAGTGTGATCTGTGGCAGACTGGTACCAGTAAGAGTGAAAGGGAAGGTCTACAAGAGGGTAGTGAGACCAGCTATGTTATATGGGTTGGAGACGGTGGCATTGACGAATAGGCAGGGGTCAGAGCTGGATGTGGCAGAGTTAAATATGTTAAGATTTGCACTGGGTGTGACTAGGATGGACAGGATTAGGAATCAGTATATTAGAGGGTCAGCTCAGGTTGGGCAGTTAGGAGACAAAGCAAGAGAGGCGAGATTGTGTTGGTTTGGACATGTGCTGAGGAGGGATACTGGGTATATTGGGAAAAGGATGCTAAGGATGGAGCTGTCAGGTAAGAGGAAAAGAGGAAGGCCTAAGATAAGGTTTATGGATGTGGTGAAAGAGGACATGCAGGCAGTTGGTGTGAAAGAGCATGATTCAGAGGACAGGAAGAAATGGAAACAGATGATCTGCTGTGGTGACCCCTAATGGGAACAGCCGAAAGAAGATGATGACTTCTCATGTCTACTGTATATTAAATGTTATCACTGACATATGAACAAATGTTTGCTTGTTTTTTGTCCTTCAGATGTTAATTACTGCTAAACTGTGGAGCTTTTTCTCTGCAGGCCCCCAGAGAGAAAACAATGTTAGAGAATTTGTAAATTTGCTTATCTGTGCTACTGTACTCTTAATGTCCTCACTGATATAATGTATGAATGTGTTTGCTTGTTTTTAGCCTTAAGATGTTAAGTATTGTTGCCAAACTGTGGAGCTTTTCTCCCCGGGCCTCCTCTGTAAATGGACCTCTGTCCAGTCGGACTATTCCTGTTAACAAATGTAAAATAAATAAATAAATAAAATAAGTAAAATTTCTGCCTTCAAGGTAGTAGAGAGGGCCTTTTCTCATCCCAGATTTCAGACTTCTCTACCGTCCTTGGCTCCAAATTCCCAGTCTGATTTGTTTCTGTGTCCAGAGCCTCAGTCATCAGTTCCACTGGGACAGCCAGCCTGAACCAGTCTCCAGATGACCCAGAAGGGTATAGTTATCTCTTCTGATACCTTTCCAGACCATCCCACTGAGGAGGTTCCTTGGAAGAGGAAGTGCAAAAAGAGGCACTTTGATTCCCCACAAGAGTCTGTCACTGAGGACACCAACTTTGATGAAAGGAGGGGTCCCCCAGATCACCACCCGATGATGTCTCATTTGGAGACATCGTAGAACTCCTAAAGCAAAGAGGTGGTTGGTCCACCATTAACCCTTTTTAAGAGATGTCCATGTTCCTGTGGGCCTTTGGCATTGGCCCATCTATCTCCTGGGTTACTTTGCCCAACGATGAACTCTTTGATGTAGTTTTTGACAGGTGTGGAAGGAGCCTGACACAACAAAGCTGATCCCCAAGAGACCACATAGGATTCTGGCACCACCTAAGGATAGACCACACTGGAGTAAAGGAGTACCCATTGATGCCATGGTCATAGCAGTGGCCACTAAAAAGGAACTGGCATAACAAAGTTCCTCTGTCAACCCCCCTTAACAGGGAGTCTAGGGCACTGGATAGATTTGGGAAACTTGTCTATGTTTCAACAGCCTTCACCCTTAGGTCGTTGAATTATTTGGCTCATTTTATAAGACTCCAGAGGGATTTGATTAGGGAGCTTTCAAAATCCCTGTCTGGGACCATATCCTCTGAGGTACAGAGTACTGTTGCCTCTCAGTTGGCTACCTTACAATCTATTTCAAATTTGTCCATGAGGCTCATCTCCCATGCAGCTGAAAGTACCTCACAGGTAGCGGGCTCAGGTATTCCCATCAGGAGATGTGCCTGGATGCGCTTGTGTGACTTTGCAGAAGCCTTCAAATCTTCTTCGTCAGTGCTCCTTTTGACGGAACTTCATTATTTGGCCCCAAAGTTAATTATATGCTCTTTATGTGTGAGCAGGAAGGAGAAAGCCTGTCTGCTGTAGACTTATGTTTTTCTGCCCCTCACCAGACCTTTTTCTTGGAACCAAATTGACAGATGAAAAACATGGTTCAAGAAATCCCAGGGTCCCTTCCAAGATGCATGTGGATACAGTTCCCTAGGGTCAGAGGAGGAAGTCAAATGGAAAACGCCACATCCTTGTGGCAGAGGTGGTCCACATAACCAAGGATCTAGAGATTCCTTCTCTACCAGATCATGTCAGCACTCCTGAAAGGAGGCTGGAATGTTTATAAGCACTTGGAGGTCATTTATCCCTGCACCAGAGAGCCTGGTTAGAAATTACAAAAGATTTATGGGTGTGGAGGATGATATCCATAGGTTATATAATACCATTTTCCCATCTCCCCATTGGTTTCAAAGAAGATCCCCGATTGTCCACCCAGTCAGAGGGAAGCATCAGCAATAGAAATAAACAGGCTGCAAGGAAAGTGTCATCCAGGAGTTCCCCCTGACCAGAAAGAGTCCAGAACTTATTAAAGATTTTTTTAGTACAAAAAAAGAAAGGGTCCTGGAGACCAATTTTGGATCTCAGCAAACTAAATCAATTGGTTCAGCATACAAAGTTCAGGATGATCATGGTTCAGTCCGTTCTGTCATTTCTGCAGAAAGACAACTGGATGTGCATGATAGATTTTGAAGATACATACAGTCACTTAAAATTGCACAGATGATCCCAGGAGATAACTGTGCTTCCGGCTGGAAGCCAGTCACTACCAATTCAGAGTGCTGGCCTCTCACCTCACCATAACCCCCAGCGCGTTTACCAAGTGCATTGTTGTAGCTCACTTGAGACTGCAAGGATTCTGGGTGTTTCCATATTTGGGTGATTGTCTCCTAACCGCTCCGACCAATCCTCACCTAATCCAAACTCTGGAGTACTTACTCCAGTTGTGCTCTCATCTGGAAATTTGTCAGTTATAACCAATCTCAACTCGAACCAACTCAGAATTTGGAATTCATCAGTGCTCTTTTCAGTGTGGTCACTCAAATAACCTCTGTTCCTCTGTCCCAGATTCAAACAGCTCAGTCCCAGGTCAAAAAGATCATTAAGAACCACTGACTTTCAACTCGTCTAATACTCCACACACTGGGATCTATGTCAGTGGCAATCAGTCTTGTTCTGCCAGCAAGGTACCATATGAGAATCCTTCAATGGACACCTGCAACCCAGTGGTCTATTATCCATCAGCTGTTATCCAGTCGAGTCAAAATAATGCAAGCTTGTGAAAATTATCTTCTCTGGTGGATCTATTCCAGTCAAATACGAGAAGGCCGTTCCTTTTTTCTCCCACAGCCAAATGCCACAGTTACCACAGATGCCTCTCGGGGTGGGGGGGCACTTTTTGGGAAAGACTGTCTAAGGCACATAGTCCCCCAAAGAGGCCGACACGCCTATCAATGTCCTGGAGATTAGAGCTGTCCTCCTAGCATTGCAGGCCTTCCAGAAAGCTTTTCCAACTGGGACTGTTGCGATTCAGACAGACTGTATGTCAGTAATCTAGTGTATCAACAAACATGGGGGACTAGATCTTGACCTCTTTGTTGAGAAGCTATGAGAGATGACCATGGGCAGTCGCATTCAGTTGTTTTCTGATAGCATTGCACATACCAGGGAAGTCCAGTGTGATTGCAGACAAGTTGTGCAGGTCTAATGCCTCATGAGTGGTCCATCAACATGAAAGTGGCGGAGATGATTTTATGTCGATGAGGCCAACCATGTTACAATCTCTCTGCATATCCTGTCAACAACAAATGCGACAGGTTCTTTGCCCTGATCCCCCCAGTGAGGAAGACCCCAAGGGGTGCTACTTGGCCCTCCTGTCTCCTTTACGCTTATCCCCCATTACTCCTAATACCTAAATTTCTCCACAAAGCATCTCGATTGAAGAACACAGTTACCCTCATTGCCCCTTACTGGCCTCATCAGGTCTGGTTTCACTTCCTTTGGCATTACCTTCTACAGCCACCATGGATTCTGTATCCAACTCCAGATCTTCTGTCTCACCCAACAGACTTGACTCATCTGGACATTTCAGGCCTCAAGTTGACTGCATGGTTTCTCCAATTCTGTTAATTGCTAGACAGCCCAGGCTCTCCACCCCTATATGTCAGATTCTGTTATCATCCCAGAATGCTTCCACTAGAAAAATATATAAAAGTAAATGGAAAAGATTTGATGTTCTTCATGTTTCACTGTTGCAGTCGTCACACTTGGGTTGTCTGCCTGCAGGTGGCCCTCAGTCGTCCCGAATACCAGAGGCTTAGTATTTCTGCTTCGGATGCTGTCGCTCCAGGACTGACATCAGGTCGTCAGGGGTATAAAAAACAGGCAACCGACACCATTACATCAGTCTCTCTTGCCGAGGAGCCCGAAGCAGAAGCAGTTGGCAAGTGCTGGTCGGCCACTACCTGAGTTTTCGTTTACGAATTGAGTCATCCTGAAGTCTTCTAAAGCTAAGTACCCCATTGGGGATCCTTTTTTCTTGCTCTAACCGATGTCAGAAAAAGTTATTAATTGTCTTGCCTGTGGAAAGCAAATACCACACTGAGATTTTCATTCTTACATTCTTGGCATTAATCCCTATGTCACCCAATGGGTTGCTAAATGGCTTACTGATAGAACCCACACTGTAAACGTAGCCGACTCCAAATCCAGCTCCAGACAAGTGACAAGTGGAGTACCTCCGGGTTCAGTCCTGGGGCCGCTCTTGTTTGGCATCTACTTCACTGAAGTACAGGTCAACACTAAGGGACTCTGGCTAACAAAGTTTGCAGATGACTGCAAACTGGGAGCCATTATTGAATCCCCAAATGATGTGGATACTCTACAAAAGGGCCTTACAGAAACAGATGTTTGGTGCCAGAGCCATGGGCTCAAGCTCAATGCCAAGAAATGTATCGTTATCCCCTTTGGGAAAAAACATGTATCCATGAATTACCATATAGGTGGCAGTACACTAAACACAGAAAGTGTGACAAGAGACTTAGGGACACAGGTGGACAGTGGTCTCACCTTCGATAACCACATCGCCACAACAGTCATGAAATCCTTCTATGTGGCACACCTCATCACGAAGGGCTTTTCATCCAGAAATAAGGAGGTCATTGTCCCACTGTACTCATCCCTCATTAGACCCATTATAGAATACAACGCCCCATTTGGTATGTACCTCTGAAGACATCTGCAACAACTGGAAAGGCCTCAGAAATACCTCACTAAAAGAATCACAGGCCTAAAGCAGATGCCCTACGCTGACCGCCTTAAAAAACTCCAGCTATACTCTATCGCATATCGTCTACTCAGTGGCGATCTCTGCTTAACATACAAGGCCATGTCAAACCCAGAGCTGTTGGACATGCTACACTTAAAGAAATCCCAATCCCTCAGAGCTACACGCTCCAGGGATCTAAACCTTGTCATCACAATAAACAAAACATGCTGGAGGGATAGGTTCCTGACCCAGAGACTCCCCAGACTCTGGAATAGATTGCCCATACATGTAAAGCAGAGTGCCTCTTTGGACCTCTTCAAGAGGAACCTTGACGATTGGATGGGAGAAAGGAAATTCACCCCAGGGATCACGTCAGTCGCCCTGCTAGACAGGGGTCCAGGAAAGTAAATAATGTGGGAAGAAATAGCCAGGGAATTGTTATGGCTAGGCTTGTATAAGCCCTAGGGCTGATAGCCTAGTACAAACCTATGAACCTATTACATTAGTCTTTCCTGCCGAGGAGCCCGAAGCAGAAGCAGTTCGCAAGTGCCAGTCGGCCGCTACATGAGTTTTCGTTTACGAAATGAATCATCCTGAAGTCTTCTACAGCTAAATACCCCATTGGGGATCCTTTTTTTTTTGTTCTAACCAATGTCAGAAAAAGTTAATAATTGTCTTGCCTGTGGAAAGCAAATACCACACCGAGATTTTCATTCTTACTGCATCACCTGTCTAGGCCCAGACTACGATGTACCTCACTGTCAGTTTATGCCTTGTTCAGCACCTGAACCGTTCGTCATCCGCCCTTATTGTCACTAAATACTTTCGTTCTTGATCTCCGTATTCCGAAATGGCTTCTGTAAGCCACCTGACTACAGATATTCCGAAAAACCGTAAGGATAAAGACAGAGACAGTCTGCATAGGTTCAAAGCTGCTGACGACACTTCTGTTAAACTAGTCACCAGTTTGCCGGTACTCGGTGAGGTGCTTTTGCAGCCCCTGATTCCCACTTCAGTGGATTCACAGGCCTCTACCGAGACCCGTTCGGAGTCCGGTATGCAGCGAGACTCTTCTTCGACTATGGAACCGGTGGATGTCTCTACCTTGGATGGGTCCAGAGCCGCTGGGCAGGCATCAGTTTCTGAGGAAGCTCTTCGCACTACCGATGTTCGACACAAACCGACTACTTCAGTTCTGTCTTAAAACTAAAGAGTTTCTAAGGCCAAGAATACGTGCTACGCCTAGAAAACTGACGACCAAAGTGCATGCACCTGCTCCCTTGCCACAAAATAAAATGCTTAGAATGGCAGAAGACCTTATTATGCTGATTAGGGGAAGTCAGCCTTCCCCTGCTAAGAGAAAAAGAGACCAGTCCCCAGCAGCTGACTGAGGTTTCTGATTATGAAGACATGCCCTTATCTGCTAATGAGGATTCTGATGCAGAGGAATCCATTCCCTCTGCCTCTCCTCCAGAGGATTTTTCTTTTGTTGAAACATTGCATACTTTAAGAGAGCATTTCCACTGGGAATGCCAAGACTATCCTCAGTCCAAAAAGAGACTCAGAGAATTTCTAGACTTGCCACAACACAGGCCTTTAGCAATACCTTCAGTCCTGGAAGTTGTTGATGTCTTTATGGAATCGAGTCTTACTTCTGATAATTTACCCCTTGCCCCTAGGAAACCAAGCGGGTACTACAGAGTACCTGACTCTCTCAAATTTCTTTTTAAAAATCTTACTGCTGACCCAGAGATCATTTCCCAGGGGCCTAAAGGTATCAAGGCAACTACAGCTAAGAATCCTACCCCTTCGGGCAGGGATTCCAGAGCTTTGGACAGATGGGGTAAGAAAGTATATACTTCTGCAACTCTTGCCATTAGGGCTTTGAATTGTCAGTTTCATATGCTGAAGTACCAACAACATATTATGGAACTTGTTAAGCAAAAAATAGCTACCTTTACAGACTGTGCAGAAAACAAAGAATTGCAAGAGCTTATGCATTCTGCAAACCAAGTCAGCAAGCATACATTTCAGTGTGGCTTTGATGCCCTAGAAGCATCTTGCAGGGAAGCACTGGTTCTGTACTGAGAAGGCATGCTTAGCTTAAGGAGCAGACCTTGCCAGATCATGTCAAATCTAAGTTACTAGACGCTCCTTTGAACAAGGACAATCTGTTTGGCATCAAAGCAGAAAAGGTTCTTATAAAGATGTGAGAAAAAGCTAAATCTATGCTGACAGTCAAAGAATTCTTGCAAGTACAGCCTCCTAGATTCAGTAGGCATTGCCCCTCGAAACATTGGTCCTTTCCAGCCCCCTCAAGGCCTTCTCAAACTAGACCCAGGGGAAACAGACCTCCAAGACTACAATCTCGGGGTATACAGAGATCTAAGCACTGGAGTGCCTCCACCTCTAAAGCAGAGTGCGCCAAACCACCCCCTTACGGAAAGAATTCCCAATGACTTCTCAATTCCACCCCCTCCTCTGGCCAACCACTTGTGCCCCTGAAAGGAAAACTTGCCCTTCATGCAAAAAACTGGACTCCCATCACCAAAGACCGATGGGTCTTCAACATTGTATCCCAGTGGTACAAATTGTACTTCCACTCACTGCCAACCCCAAAAGGGTTCCCAGACCTCCCTCTAAACCAGAGGGCAGAGGTTCAAAACCAAGTCCAATCCCTGCTTTCTATAAGGGCAATTCACCCGATTCCTGTGGAACAGATAGGTCAAGGATTTTATTCCAGACTTTTCCTGGTACCCAGAAAAGAGGGCACTTGGCGCCCAATCCTAGATCTTTCAATTCACAACACCTTCCTGGTGGTACCAAAATTCAAAATGCTCACCCTGTAGCAGCATCTACCTATGCTAGCCAAAGATGCCTGGTTAGTCACCCTAGACTTAAAAGAAGCTCCTCTGCACATCCCTATAAGGGAGTCATGCAGAAAATATCTACGCTTCAGGGCAGGATCTATGCATTATCAGTTCTCTGCACTTCCCTTTGGCTTATCCACTGCTCCCAGAGTATTCACAAAGTACTTGGCTCCAGCCATTGCTTACGGCAGACAGAGAAATATTCAAATTTACCCATACTTGGACAACTGCCTGATTCAGGCAGGCAATCAGGAAATGCTGTTGCAGCACCTGACATTTGTAAAAAACCTTCTAACCTCTCTGGAGTACACCATCAATGAAAAGAAATCAAAAATAGTCCCCAGTCAAAAGATTGTATTCCTGGGAGCAAGCTTGGACACAGCATCCCAGATGGCATTCCTCACTCCAGAAAAACAAGCCTATCTGACAGGCTGTTTTACTCAAAGGGCCACCAGAACCCAGCTATCCGCAAGGAAAATTCTGCAGGCCCTAGGGTTCATGGCCTCATGCATCCTACTAATTCCATATGCCAGACTGCATATGAGGAAACTTCAATGGTACTTAAAAAGTCTTTGGTGCAAACATTATCAGGACCTGGAAACTGTCATTCCCATAATACCCTGTCTAAGGACAGAGTTTCTTTGGTGGGCAGCAGCATGCAACCACAACAAGGGACTGCCCTTTACCTAACCCCACACTGCCCAGACCCTAAACACAGATGCATTAGATTATGCCTGGGGGACACACATCGACAGCAAGTGCATTCAGGGCCACTGTAGCCCAAGTCAAATGCATCTGCACATCAACCAGAAAAAGATGTTAGCTGTGCCGCATGCTCTGACATCTTTCAGATCCCTACTCTCACCAGGACACCTGCTAATAAAAGCAGACAACACCACAGTTATGTGGTACATCAACAAGCAGGGGGGAACCCACTCTTGCCCACTCTGTAGGCAAGCCATGGCCCTGTGGAACACTGCCTTGGACATGCAGGTCCATCTTCAAGTTCAATTCCTGCCAGGCAGACAAAACTCACTGGCAGATGATTTAAGCAGAAATCTCCTAGACCCACACAAGTGACAACTGGAGCCCAGAACTTTCAACCTTCTGATTCAGAAATGGGGGAACCCAGAGGTGGATCTCTCTGCCTTCCCCCTACAATCACCAGCTCAGCAGATTCTGCACGAGGATACCTCACAACAGGGCCTGGAAAGTGGATGCCCTATCTTTCCAGTGGGTAAATCTCTCAATCTATGCCTTTCCCCCCTCTGCCCCTCCTCTCAAGAGTATTGCTCAAGATAAGACAGGACAGACCAAGGACAATTCTGATTGCCCCAGACTGGCCACTCCAACACTGGTACCCACTCCTGCGAAGCTTGTTACCGGTGCCACCCTGGCACCCACACCAGAACCAAACCCTGCTCTCTCAGAAGGGGGAACAGATCTTGCATCCGCAACTGCAAGCCCTAAATCTTGCAGCCTGGCTTATTCCTTGAATTCTCCCCCATTAACTGGCCTAAGCAAACACAGGTGCTGGATGTCATCCTTGAAGCCAGAAGACCCAGTACAAGGAAATCCTATGTTGATAAGTGGAAAAGGTACTGCTCCTGGATTCAGTATAAAGGAGAAGACACATCCCTGCCTCTAATCCTGGATTACTTAGCAGATCTACTCCACAGACGCGTATCCTGCTCCTCCATTAAGATCCATGCCTCTGCCATTTCAGCTCATTACAACAGTGAGCCACCTCTCTTCTCTCACCCTCTTATCAAACAGTTCCTGAGAAGGGCAAACAAGGCCACCAAGGAGAGCACCCATCCCTGCTTGGGACCTCAACTTTGTAGTACAAAAGCTCATGCTACCCCCTTTTGAGCCTGCAGCATCAGCAGAGCTAAAATTCCTCTCTTGGAAAACAGCGTTGCTTCTAGCCATCACTTCAGCTAGAAGAGTGTCTGAGCTGCAAGCACTTATGGCTGTGGAACCCTTCATTATGTTCCATGCTGACAGGGTTTCCCTTAGGACTAACCCTTCCTTTATGCCTAAAGTGGTGTCCAGTGTGCCCCTCAACCGATCTTTCCATTTGCCTACCTTCTTCCCTAATCCTCAAAATAAAGTTGAAAGGATCCTGCACTCCTTGGACGTGCGCAAACAGTTCAGATTCTACCTTGTTAGGACTAAGCCCTTCAGGAAACATGACTGGTTACTAGTTAGCTTTGCAACAGGGTCAGAAGGCAAGGCCATTTCAAAGCAAACAGTTTCCAAATGGACAGCACATTGCATCCATTTCTGCTATAAGCACTGTGAGAAACCAACCCCTCAGGGTCAGAACACATTCCACTAGGGCAACTTCTACCTCTACAGCATTCCTCAGGGGAGTCCTTACCAGGGGCATCCTGGAAGTTGCTACCTGGAGTTCTGTACACACCTTCACCAAGCATTACCACCTGCCTATCTTTTCCACATCCACGGCAGGTTTTGCAATAGCAGTCCTGCAAGACATTCTAGCCAGCCCTAACTCTTCTTGACTGCCTCCGCCCTTCTTCAGCTTTGGGAATCTACCCAAGTGTGATGACTGCAACAGTGAAACACGAAGAACATAGTACAGTTGTGTACACTTACCATAAATGTAGATGTTCGAGTGTATTCACTGTTGCAGTCGTAGTTTCCCTCCCTCCTAGTTTCCCTCCCTCTTGCCCCGTTTTTTTTTTCTCTCTTCCTCTCTCTAAACTCTCTATGCCTTTTACTACCCCCACCCCTTTTAGGGGTATTGGTATTTACTTTTTACTGGTGTTGTTTTCCCCCACCATAACTTAGCTCCCTATTGGGGGGCTCCTGACATTTGGGGCAAGAAAAACTGATGTAATGGCATCAGCTACTGTTTTTATACCCCTGACGACCTGGCGTCAGTCCTGGAGTGACAGCATCCGACGCAGAAATACTAAGTCTCTGGTATTCGGGCTGACTGAGGGCTACTTGCAGGCAGATAAGTGTGATGACTGCAACAGTGAATACGCTCGAACATCTACATTTGTGGTAAGTTCACACAACTGTATTTTTTTCAAGCTCATAAAAATGTTCTTGATTTTTATTATTTTTTTTTTTAGCTACAATTTTCATTGAAGGGTCTAGGTTTTCATATGTCACAGTACAACTTGCAGCTGTCTCTGACTTTCACATAGGAGTAAATAACCACATCTTAGCTTCCTCCAAGCTTTGCAAAGACTTTTTACGAGGAGCATTTTTACTTAGACATCCTCTGAAGGATCCTCCTCCTCTTGTGAGTTAATTGTTGTTCTTCAGGCGTTAACCCAATCCGGTTTGAACCATCAGCTAAATCTGATTTAAGTTTTTAATCTGGAAAAGTATTTTCTTTGTTTCTATCGCTTCTCCCAGAAGTGTGTGTGAATTTCAAGCTCTTTCGTCTAAGCCTCCTCTTCTGATTTTTCACAACGGCAAAGTATCTGTAAGAACCACCCCTTCATTTCTTCTGAAGGTGGTGTCAGAATCCAGTATTAAAAAAATCCACGAATCACGAACTTGACCAACGAAGTTTTAATAATAGAACTTAGAAAATACACACAATAAAATAAGCGCTTTCGTTTGGCGCCTGCCAAACTTTTTCAAATCCAGTATTAATCAGGTTGTCAACCCCCCAGTTTTCTTTCCAAATTTTTGGAAAAGAATATATGTGAAATTTGTTGGATGTTCACAGGGAGTTACATTTCTACCTTCACAGAACCAAAAATGTAAGAAATCTGATCAATTATTTGTTTCCTTTTCTAATTCAAAATTAGGCAAACCAGTTTCTAAATTGACTCTAGCCAAAGAATGGCTGACTGTATTACCTTTGTTTACAAAAAAAGTGGGTTTGCCTTTACCAAAACCACCAAAAGCCCATTCTACTGGATCTGTGGCAGCTTCTTCAGCATTTTTGTTTACAGCTTCATTGTATGACATTTGTGCAGCTGCAACTTGGGCTAATCCTCATACCTTTTATTACTCGTTACAAATTGAATCTAGTCTGTAGGGGAAGAGCAGCCTTTGGCTCAGCTGTGGTCACGAATATCCTTCCATAGAGTCCACCTAGCATTCAGTAGCTGGGGACTTTGTTGCAACAGTTGAGGAATGAATGAAAATGACACCACCAGATAAAAACATAATGTACTCACCATAATATTCCATCTGTGTTGTCCATTTTCATTCTTCAACTTCCTTCCAACCCCCTTCCTTTAGTCCTGGAAGATCGAAGGATACTGGAGGAACCACTCTTCCTTTGTTTGAGTTCAAATTCTGTTGTTTCATGATCTGATATTATCCATGTCTTCATTCATCACTACAGGTTCTTGGATCTGACATTGGATCCAAGATGGCAAGATACAACAGGCAGATCCAAGGCTCTGGCTCTTCCCTCTCCCATAATGTCCTGCTACTCTCAAACCCCCAGATCTCGTTTGCCATGCTCATGGTGCAGACTTGTTTCTTCTGGCTCTGACTAGCTAAGTGAAAACTTTTCTGTTTTTCTCTCGTACAATTTGGTAGTTGTAGTGTTTAGTGTAGGTAGTCTTGTTGCTATTCTTTTTTTAGCTTACATCCTCCTCCTCCTATTGGTTTCTTAGATATTTAATTTAGTTGGGTGAGTGTGTTTGTGTGTGTGTGTGGGCTTTGGTGTCCTTTTTCATTAGTTAACTGTTAGGGCTTCTCGTGGGTGTGTTAGTGAGTTTAGTGGGTAACATGTCCAATAGGCTTACTGGTTTTAAGAAGCTCTCCTCGTGAGGTCGGAAAATGCCTTATTCCGATACTCACGAAGAGTGTTTGTATTGCTTGGGAGCTCTGCACCTAGAGGTTGAGTGCGACCTTTGTGCTGCATTTATCCCCAGGGCTTTGGTGGAGCACCGCAGCAAGTTGCTCCTCAAAGGCTTTGTGCAATTGGGTCCCTTTATTTCCCCCTTGAAGGTTTCCTCTTCAGACCTGAAGAGGAGGACCCCCTTCTGCTTTGCCTGTTCCCACCAAGAAACTACAGCTGTCGGATCCTAAGTCACTGGTTCCCGTCCCAGCCCTGTCTGTCTCGGATCCAAAATCTTCGGAGCCAAGGGCCACAGAGTTTTTGGTCAGATCCAGGTCCTTTCCGGATCAGAGGCTGACAGATCCTACCAAGGTGGGGCTGGTTCCATATCTGACCAGTTTGTCAGATCGGGCCTCTGAGCCATCTAAGCCTTTGGATCAGACAGGTTTGTCAGATCCGATCATTATCTTGGAGGAGGAGCCTGCAGTCCCTTCCACTTCCAAGCAGAGACCACTATTTGTTCCGAGGCATTGGATCTGTTCCCCAGAGCCTGGCAGTAGGTCAGGGAGGTCTCTTTCCAAGTCCACCCACTTCTCTTTCTACTCTAGGTCATCTAGGAGTAGTTTTCTGCCCTCAGATATGGACAGGATGATGATGGGTTTTCTCAAAACTCAGATAGAGTTGGGTCTCCTAGCTTCTCCTGCCTATCCAGCCGGGGGAACCTCTTCCCCTCTGTCTTCCCGTTCTCCTCATCCAACGCCATTGGGTTTGGATTCCAGGGACCAGGAAGTTTGTGGCCAGATTCCAACAAGGCCAAGTATTCCTCCTTTCCCATCCCCATCAGGGTCTCTAGCTTATTCTGTTCCTCCTCCCATGGAGTTGGATGAGCCCCATCCACACTTGAGTAGTTGACGCTGGCTTTGGACGGGGGTTCTGATATCCATTTGGAGTGCTCCCTTCCTCTTAGCGCTTCAGGTTTTGATAGCTCCAGACCAGTATCATCTGAGGATCTGGGGGGGGGGGGGGTTCCGGGCACATTCCTCCCCTCTGGGGGACTTTCCCTCGGACATGGGGAGTGCGCCCGTTTCCAGTTCATCGGCCTTCCGGGTTGCAAAGAGGATGTTCTCCAGGTCTGGAGTTTCTTCTGCTGCACTTCCGGGTCCCTCCCGGCCTCTCTCTACCTCAGCTGGCAAGACACCTCATCCTTTCCCAGGTCAGCCCTCCTGATTGAGCCTTCAGAGGATTTCCTCCCCACTGGGAGTCCCTGTCTTTTCCGAGTCCTCCCCAGAACACCCAGCAGACGAGGTTCATTGTAAGAGAAAGTGCATGAGGAGGCACCTGGACTCCCGTATGGAGTCTGTCACCAAGGATACTGACTTTGAGGAAGGAGATGGGTCCCCCAGATATCTGTCCAATGATGTCTCCTTCAGAAACATCTTTGAGTTTCTAAAACAAAAGTGCGGATGGTCTCTCCAACCCCCATCTTTGGAGGAGTCTATATTTTTGAAGGCCTTTGGGATGGGGCCATCTACCGCCTTGGTGTCCCCCCTCCCATTGACGAGTTAGTGGGTCTAATTGCCAGCAGGGCCAGGAGGGAATCTGACATGGTGGAGCCTGTTCCTAAGAGAGCTGATAAGTTTCTTAACCCCCCCCCCCAGACAGTTTATTCTGGAGTAAGAGTGTACCAGTTGATGACACAGGGGTTGCCACTACCACAAAGAAGGAGCTTGCAGAGCAGAGCTCCATGGGCCAACCCCCAAACAGGGAGTCTCAGGCGATAGACCATTTTGGGAAGCAGGTGTACACCTCAGCTACCTTTGGGCTGAGGGCGACTAACTATTTGGCACATTTTTTCTGCCTTCAGAGGGTTTTGGTTCAAGAGCTCTCCACTTCCTTTGCAAAGTTATTGCCAGAGGAGAACCTCAAGTAGGCATCTCCCAGGCTTACAGCTCTGACCTCTTTAGCTAATTCCTTGATGAGGCTAGTCTCCAGCACAGTGGCAAGGGCATATTCTTGCGACGTCATGCCTGGCTGTGCTTGTGGGGTCTACGGAACCCTTTAAGGTGTCATTTACTAATGCTCCCTTCAATGATTCCACTCTCTTTGGACCCTCCATGAAGGACACCTTGACACGTAGTGAGCAGGAAGGGAAGACTCTCTGTCTGTGGTAGGAATCAAGCTTTCACCCCCCCCCCCCCCCCGAGGTCCTTCTGCAAGACCCAATGGGGAACCAGGAAGATGCGTTTCCATAAGATGCAGTCTTTCTTTCAAGATGCATTAGACGGTTCCTCTTCCAGAGACCGGGGGAAGAGGTTTCAATGGATGACAAACACCCTCATTGCAGGAGGGGGGCATAAAGTCAGGATTCCAGGGAACCCTTCTCTGAGCAGCCCTTTCAACTCTCCTGAAACATTGCCTGGCTACTGTGCCCTGGTGGCAGTCAGGAGTCTCATTTCCTTACACCCACTAGCCTGGACAGAAATCACTTCCAATCAGTGGGTGTTAAATATTGTTTCCAGGGTCTATTTCATTCCTTTTTCAGAACTCCCCCCCCCCCAGTGAGAAGTTATCTCCCCAACGTTCCACCCAGTCAGGAATTGGCCCTCAAAAGAAGTTCAACAATTTTTTCTAAAAAGAACCATCCAAGAGGTCCCGGCAGGGTAAAGAGGATCCAGTATTTACTCTCGCTTCTTTTTAGTGCTGAAAAAGATGGGGGAGCCCATGTCCTATTTTGGATCTCAGCAAGCTCAATCTATCCATCATGAAGTCAAAGATGTTCTTTGTGTCTCACTGTTGCAGTCATCACACTTGGGTTATCTGCCTGCAGGTAGCCCTCAGTCGGCCCGATACCAGAGACTTAGTATTTATGCGTCAGTTGCTGTTGCTCCTGGACTGATGTCAGGGGTATAAAAACAGCCAGCTAGAAGTCTAAACCTCAAAATGCACTCTCTCGAGGCACTCCTAAAAATGGAGAACATTGATATCTATGCAGTAACTGAGACCTGGTTCAAGGCTCCAGAGAGCACCCCTGCAATACCAGGCTACAACTCTTACCACACTTTTCGGCCACCAAACCAAGACTGAAACACTAAAGGTGGAGGAGTGTCAATATTCACCAAAGATATTCACACGACCAGACTAGTTGGCCAACACAATGTGTCTGAAATTCTCCAAGTGCAACTAACACTAGGTAAGACTGCAATCCAAATTGTAGCTTGCTACAGATCCCCCACCATACCCCAAGATTCTCACTACACCTTTCTAAACATACTGGAAAATATTAAGATAGAACCAAACACCCTAATACTGGGTGATTTTAACTACCCTGCCATTAACTGGGAAACCTACTCATGTCCCAACACCTTTGCGCAACGGTTCTTGGAATTCATAAATTCCAACGCCCTGGATCAACTAATCCATAGTCCCACCAGGGGCTCCAATATCCTAGACCTGGTCATTACCAACATGGGAAATCAATGCTCCATACCTATGGTCACCCCCTCGTTAGTCAGGTCTGACCATAAGCTAATCACCCTTAACATCCACATCCTACCCCCACCCCCCAGTAAAGAAACCACCATAAAAAACTTCTCCAAAGCCAACTTCTTGTTACTCAAGTCAGAAGTGACAAACTTCATGACACCCATGCAGACGGGAACTGAAAGTTCAACTGCTGAATCCTACACTAAGGCACTGTACGAGCACATCCACTCATGCATGAATCGTGCCATCCCAAATAGAACCAAAATGCTCTCATCCAAAAAAAGGAAGCCAATCTGGTGGTCCCCTGCCATAAACAAACTTTACAACAAAAGGAAGAAACTTTTGCAGAAAAGAGGAAAATCCCAGGATGCAAAAACTCCTTACTAGCCTCAGTAAGAAACTGAGATGCCTCATAAAATCCTCCAAAGCTAGTTACGAAAATAAAATTGCCAAAGATTCCAAAGACAACCACAAAGCATTCTATAACTATGTCAAGAATCTAAATGGCAATGCTCAGATCTGCTCTGAGCTACAACAGAATGGCATTAAATATACTGATCCGAAGGATATTGCCAATATCCTGGCAGATCGATTCAGTACCAACTTCAACCCTCTCACCCCTAAATGGCCCATCTCAATACCGAAGATTGCCAAATTCCAGTAATAACGGCCACACAGGTACAAAACGCACTCTCTAAAGCCAAGAATACAGCATCCATGGGACCAGATTACATCCCGGGCTGTGTACTACATGAACTACAATATGAACTGGCAGCTCACCTAAGTGTCATGTTTAATCATAGCCTCACCTCAGGTTTCGTGCCCACTGAGTGGCGCAGAGCTACAGTTATCCCAATCCACAAGGGGGGATCCACCTTGGATCCCGGAAACTACAGTCCCATCAGTCTGACAAGCCTTATCTGCAAGGCCATGGAGTGTATTATCATGGAACTTATAAACAAAGACATTGCCAACCTTCAAACACTGGACCCCACCCAGTTTGGGTTTGTGAAGGGCCAATCTTGTCTCCTGAACCTGATTGACTTCTTTGAATCAGTCTCCAGAGCCATGGACAAGGGTAAGGTGGTCCACACAGCCTATCTAGACCTTGCCAAGGCCTTTGACACCATCCCCCACTCTGGAATCATAGATAAACTTACTAAGTTGGGTATTAATCCCTATGTCACCCAATAGGTTGCTAAATGGCTTACTGATAGAACCCACAATGTAAACGTAGCCGACTCCAAATCCAGCTCCAGACAAGTGGAGTACCTCAGGGTTCAGTCCTGGGGCCGCTCTTGTTTGACATCTACTTCTCTGGAGTACAGGTCAACACTAAGGGACTCTGGCTAACAAAGTTTGCAGATGACTGCAAACTGGGAGCCATTATTGAATCCCCAAATGATGTGGATACTCTACAAAAGGGCCTTACAGAAACAGATGTTTGGTGCCAGAGCCATGGGCTCAAGCTCAATGCCAAGAAATGTATTGTTATCCCCTTTGGGAAAAAACATGTATCCATGAATTACCATATAGGTGGCAGTACACTAAACACAGACAGTGTGATAAGAGACTTAGGGACACAGGTGGACAGTGGTCTCACCTTCGATAACCACATCGCCACAACAGTCATGAAATCCTTCTATGTGGCACACCTCATCACGAAGGGCTTTTCATCCAGAAAAAAGGAGGTCATTGTCCCACTGTACTCATCCCTCATTAGACCCATTATAGAATACAACGCCCCATTTGGTATGTACCTCTCAAGACATCTGCAACAACTGGAAAGGCTTCAGAAATACCTCACTAAAAGAATCACAGGCCTAAAGCAGATGCCCTACGCTGACCGCCTTAAAAAACTCCAGCTATACTCTATCGCATATCGTCTACTCAGAGGCGATCTCTGCTTAACATACAAGGCCATGTCAAACCCAGAGCTGTTGGACATGCTACACTTAAAGAAATCCCAATCCCTCAGAGCTACACGCTCCAGGGATCTAAACCTTGTCATCACAATAAACAAAACATGCTGGAGGGATAGGTTCCTGACCCAGAGACTCCCCAGACTCTGGAATAGATTGCCCATACATGTAAAGCAGAGGGCCTCTTTGGACCTCTTCAAGAGGAACCTTGACGATTGGATGGGAGAAAGGAAATTCACCCCAGGGATCACGTCAGTCGCCTTGCTAGACAGGGGTCCAGGAAAGTAAATAATGTGGGAAGAAATAGTCAGGGAATTGTTATGGCTAGGCTTGTATAGGCCCTAGGGCTGATAGCCTAGTACCAACCTATGAACCTATTACATTAGTCTTTCCTGCCGAGGAGCCCGAAGCAGAAGCAGTTCGCAAGTGCCAGTTGGCCGCTACATGAGTTTTCGTTTATGAAATGAATCATCCTGAAGTCTTCTACAGCTAAATACCCCGTTGGGGATCCTTTTTTCTTGCTCTAACCGATGTCAGAAAAAGTTAATAATTGTCTTGCCTGTGGAAAGCAAATACCACACCGAGATTTTCATTCTTACTGTGTCACCTGTTTAGGCCCAGAACCGACATACCTCGTTGTCGGTTTTGTGCCTTGGTCAACGCCCGAAGCATTCGTCGTCAAGCCCTTATTGTCGCTAAATACTTTTGTTCTCGATCTCCGTATTCCTAAATGACTTCGGTAAGCCATCCAACTACTGATTTTCAGAAAAAAACGTAAGGATAAAGACAGAGACAGACTGCACAGGTCCAAAGCTGCCGACGACGCTTCCATTAAGCTAGTCGCCAGTTCGCCAGTACTCAGTGAGGCGCTTTTGCAGCCCCTGATGCCCGCTTCAGTGGATTCCCAAGCCTCTACCGAGACCTGTTCAGAGTCTGGTATGCCGCGAGACTCTTCTTCGACTATGGACCCAGCGGATGTCTCTACTTTGGATGGGTCCGGAGCTGCTGAGCAGGCACCGGCTTCTGTGAAAGTTCTTTGAACTACCTAGGTTCGACACAAACAGACTACTTCAGTTCTGTCTAAAACTACTGAGTTTCTAAGGCCAAGAGTATGTGCTGCACCTAGAAAACCGATGACAAAAGTGCATGCAGCTCCCTTGCCACAAAATAAAATGCTTAGAATGGCAGAAGACCTTATGCTGATTAGGGGAAGTCAGCCTTCCCCTTCTAAGAGAAAAAGAGACCATTCCCCAGCAGCTTCAACAGACCAAGAGTCCGACGACTCGTTTCTGATTATGAAGACATGTCCTTATCTGCTTATGAGGATTCTGATGCAGAGGAATCCTTTCCCTCTTCCTCTCCTCCAGAGGATTTTTCTTTTGTTGAAACCTTACATACTTTAAGAGAGCATTTCCACTGGGAATGTCAAGATTATCCTCGGTCCAAAAAGAGACTCAGAAAATTTCTAGACTTGCCACAACACAGGCCTTTAGCAATACCACCAGTCCTGGAAGTTGTTGATTATGTCTTTATGGAATTCAGTCTTACTTCTGATACTTTACTCCCTGTCCCTAGGAAACCAGACAGGTAGCACAGAGTACCCAACTCTCACACACTTATTTTCAAAAATCCTACTACTGACCCAGAGATCATTTCCCAGGGGCCTAAGGGTATCAAGGCAAATACAGCTAAGAATCCCACCCCTTCGGACAGGGATTCCAGAGCTTTGGACAGATGGGGTAAGAAAGTATATACCTCTGCAACTCTTGCCGTTAGGGCTTTGAATTGTCAGTTTCACATGCTGAAGTACCAACAACTTATTATGGAACTTGTTAAGCAAAAAATAGCTACCTTTACAGATTGTGCAGAAAATAAAGAATTGCAAGAGCTTATGCATTCTGCAAACCAAGTCAGCAAGCGTACATTGCAGTGTGGCTTTGACACCCTAGAAGCATCTTGCAGGGCAGCAGTCACTGGTTGCGTACTGAGAAGGCATGCTTGGCTTAAGGAGCAGACCTTGCCAGATCATGTCAAATCCAAGTTACTAGATGCTCCTTTGAACAAGGGCAATCTGTTTGGCATCAAAGCAGAAGAGGTTCTTAAAAAGATGGAAGAAAAAGCTAAATCTATGCAGACAGTCAAACAAGTCCTGAAAGTACAGCCTCCTAGATTCAGTAGGCATTGCCCCTCGAAACATTGGTCCTTTCCAGCCCCCTCAAGGCCATCTCAAACTAGACCCAGGGGAAACGGACCACCCAGAGTACAGTCTCAGGGTATGCAGAGATCTAAGCACTGGAGTGCCTCCACCTCTAAAGCAGGGTGTGCTAAACCACCACCTTTTGGAAAGAATTCCCAATGACTGCTCAACTCCACTCCCCTCCTCTGCCCAACTGTTTGTGTCCCTAGGGGGGAAACTTGGCCTTCATGCAAAAAACTGGATTCCAATGACCATTGACCAATGGGTCCTCAACATTGTATCTCAAGGGTACAGATTTTACTTCCACTCACTGCCAACCCCAAAAGAGTTCCCAGACCTCCCTCTAAACCAGTGGGAAGAGGCTCACACCATGTCCAATCCCTGCTCTCAGTAAGGGCAATTCAACCTGTTCCTGCAGAACAGATAGGTCAAGGGTTCTATTCCAGACTTTTCTTGGTACCGAGAGAAGGCACCTTGGCACCTAATACTGGATCTTTCAGTTCTCAACACCTTTCTGGTGGTACCAAAATTCAAAAACCTTACCCTGCAGCCCCCTGGTTTTTCTCTTTAGCTCTCTCTCTAAACTCTCTATGCCTTTTACTACCGCCCCCCCCCTTTTCAGGGGTATTGGTATTTACTTTTTACTGGTGGTGTTTTCCCCCACCATAACTTAGCTCCCTATATGGGGGTTCCTGACATTTGGTGCAAGAAAAACTGATGTAATGGCGTCGGCTGCCTGTTGTTTTACCCCTCATGACCTGACGTCAGTCCTGGAGTGACAGCAACTGACGCAGAAGTACTAAGTCTCTGGTATTCGGGCCGACTGAGGGCTAAGTGTGATGACTGCAACAGTGAATACACTCAAACATCTACATTTATGGTAAGTGTACACAATTGTACTTTCTAGATGGTCACTGCTCAGTCCATTCTGCCAGTATTTTGCAGGGATGATTAGATGTGGTTGGTAGATCTCCAGTATGCTTACCATCACATCAATATAGACGGGCAGTCTAGGAGCCCTCTTCGCTTCCTGCTAGGGGCAAGTCATTATCAGTTCAGAGCCGTACTCTTCGTTCTCACCACAGCCCCCTGGGCGTTTACCAAATGCATGGCTCACCTGCATTTGCAAGGATTTCAGGTCTTTCAGTACCTCGACGATTGGCTAATCATGGAACCTTCAAGGCATCAACTGACTCTGGCAACTCAGTATCTTCTTACCCTCTTCTGCCAGCTGGTTGTAAATGTCAACATGGCAAAATCCAAACCTATTCCCACTCAACGGTTGGAGTTCATAGGAATACAGTTGGACTCCATGTCTGAGATTCCAGCTTTGCCTCTGCGCAGAATTCAACTGATTCTGGGGCAGGTCACACAGATATTGGAACTACGTCGTCCCTTCCCCCGGTTCTTTTAATTCTTCAGGTTCTCTATTCCATGGCCTCTGCCATTCTTCTTGTTCCCCTGGCAAGGTACCGCATGCGGTTTTACAGTGGACCTTAGGTGTCCAATGGTCGGCTCTTCTTCATCCTCTGGCCATAACTATAAAATTGACATTTGTGTGCAAACATCACCTCCAGTGGTGGCTTCAGTCGCAGGATCTCTATATAGACAGGCCCTTTTCTCTCACTCCACCCATGGCCACTGTGACCATGAACGCGTCCCTCCTGGGGTGGGGCATTTTCAGGGGAAGGCTGTCCGAGGCACGTGGTCACCAATAGAGACCAAGTTACATATAAACGTCCTAGAGATGAGAGCAGTTTTCCTATCGTTGCAAGCCTTCCAGGGCTGCCTCCCTCGAGGCAGTCCAGACAGACATGTCTGTTGTCTGGTATGTCAGCAGATAAGGGGGAACACGCTCTTACCCATTGTGCAGAGAGGCCATGAGAGTGTGTGAATGGACTATGTCCTCTGGCTGCTTCCTTATTGCAATGCACATAGCTGGGGATTCTAACGTGTTGGCTGACAGGCTCATCATATCTATCTTGATTCCTCACAAGTCGTCCCTCAGTCCGTCGGTGGCGAATCAGATTTTCGACCATTGGGGTCAGCTGTGCTGTGTCCTTTTTGCCTCTCTGATCATTCACAGACGCAGCAGATATTTCACCCTGATCTCCCCTCAGGGGGAGTCTTCAAGCGATGCTGTAGTCCACGATTGGCCTCCGGGTCTCCTCTATCCTTACCCTCCTGTCCCCCTAATACACAAGGTCCTGCAAAAAGCTCAATTACTGCTGACATCTCTGATCCTCATTGCCCCTTTCTGGCCTTGCCAGCTGTGGTTCCTCTTCATCAGGCCTCATCTGAAGTATCCACCATGGGTACTGGATCCCTATCAGGATCTGATTTCTCACCTGTTGGGACTTCCTGTTCCAAACCTGTGGACCCTTCGCCTAACCACTTGGTTCTCCAGTTCCAGTGATAATAAAACAGTCCGGGCTAGCGTCCCCCATTAAACGTATAATTTTGGCATCCACAAAACCCTCTACCAGGAAAGTATACAGCAGTAATGAAGAAGGTTTTCCATCTGGGCCAGAAATAGGAATCTGGAAGTTTTTCTGCCTCAGTCCCTGATATACTCTTGTTATTGTCCTCCCCTTTTCAAGAGGGAGCTAGTTTTTCGACTATTAAGCTTCAGTTGGTGGCAATTCCATGAGTGCTCTGAGCCCACCTTTCATCTTGGCTTTGTAAGGCATTTATTAAAGGGGTCTTCCTTTTTCACCTCCTTGGGACCTTACACTGGTACTGCAGTCTCTGACTAGGACCCATTTTGAACCTGCCAGATGTCCTTCAAGGATGCAACTGCAGTCCTGACATATGGGTTGTCCTGCCTCAGGCAGCCCTTCGGTCGGCCGGATTCCAAAGTCTGGGTCTGGCGTCGGCTGATGTCGCCCTTTCCCCGACGTCAGAGCGCCTGGGGTATAAAAACGTCAGCCGACGCCATCTTCTTCAGTCTTTCTTGCCGCGTGGCGCCCGAAGCAGAAGCAGTTCACAAGTGCCGGTCGACCAGCTCCTGTGTTTTCAGCTACTGAAGTCTTCAAAAAAGCTAAGTACCCCGTTGGGGACCTTTTCTTGCCTCAGCCGATGTCAGATAAAAGTGAAAAAGTTAATAATTGTTTAACTTGTGGGAAACAAATACCTCATAAGGATTTCAACTCTTACTGCTTACCCTGCCTAGGCCCAGAACACAACGTCTCGGCCTGTGCAGCTTGTGCCTCTTTCAATAAACGCACTCTTAGGCGTCGGTCAGAGTTTGCACAGGATTATTCTGTGGAAGATTTCTGTTATATCATGCCATCGGAGCTTCTGACAGCACATTTACCTAAAAAGCGGAAGGATAAGGACCGACACCCGCGGTCTCGGCCGACACCACGCTTAGGCCTACCGCGAGTGTCTCGGTCTCTTCTGAGCCGGTTTCGCAACCGCTGCAGACCGACGACACCGCTCCACTGGTTACTTCGGTACCAGAGGCCAGCTCGGTGCCGGTTCCTGTTCTCCCCTCTGAGACCGTAGTCCAGGATATTTCTGACACCATTTCAGTGGATAAGACTACTCCAGCACGTGGGGCTGCCAGGCCTCCAGTGTCTATGTCCATTAAGGCCTACACACGTGCTAAGGCTGCCAAACAGGCTAAGTCTCTCCCTCCAAGATCTGTTTCTCTGGGATCCACTTCTGGTTCTCAAATTTTAAGTTTAGCTGAGGACCTTATTTCTTTAATTAGGGGTTCACAGCCTCATCCAGATAGAGGCTCTCAGCCGCCTTCTGACAAGAGGCCTAGGGTTGAGCAGGTAGACTCCCAGTCCTCCGATGAGCCCTCAGGTGATTCTGCACATTCAGACCACCAGGAGGAGGCCTTCCCGGCCTACGAGGATTCTGATGCGGAGGAATCTATTCCCTCTGCTTCTCCTCCTGAGGAGTTTTCCTTTGGGGAAACGCTTCATTCCATGAGGGAACACTTCAAATGGCAAGGCCAAGAATACTCAGATTCTAGGAAAAGGTTAAGGGAATTTTTAAAGCTACCTCAGCATAGACCCTTAGCTATTCCTCCAGTTTTAAATGTTTTAGATGATGTGTACTTAGAATCTGGTGTTTCCCCTGACTCCCTCCCCCCTGCTCCTGTCAAGCCAGACAGGTACTACAGGGTCCCAGACACACATCAATTTCTGTACAAGGGCCATACTGCTGACCCTGAAACTATTTCTCAGGGGCCTAAAGGGGTTTCCTCTACTATTGCTAAGAACCCACTTCCTTCGGAAAGAGATTCTAGGGCTTTAGAAAGGTGGGTTAAGAAGGTATATACATCTTCCACCCTTTCTATGCGAGTATTAAATTGTCAATTTCATATGATTCAGTGTCAGGAATACATGTTGGATGACTTGCAAAAGAAACTGGCTTCCTCTGAGTCATTAGATTGAAAGGGGTTACAGGAATTGGTTCATAATACTAAGCAGGTTAGCAGCCATTTCCTTCAGTGTGGATATGATGCATTGGAAGCTTCATGTAGAGCAGCAATGACAGGTGCGGTCATACGCAGACATGCTTGGTTAAAGGAACAAACATTGCCAGACCATGTGAAAATTAAGCTTTTGGACGCACCACTAGAGAAACATAAGCTATTTGGTGCTACTGCACAAGAGGTTTTAAAGAAAATAGAGGAAAAGGCAAAATCAGTGCAAACAGTCAAAGATTTCCTCCAGGTACAGCCTCTAAGATTCAGCAGGAATTGGCCTTCTAAGCATTGGTCCTTTCCTGACACAGACAAATTTCAAAGAGGCAAAAACAGACGTGGCAGAGGTAGAG
The DNA here is from genome assembly GCF_019279795.1 of Protopterus annectens. Classification (NCBI taxonomy): domain Eukaryota; kingdom Metazoa; phylum Chordata; order Ceratodontiformes; family Protopteridae; genus Protopterus; species Protopterus annectens. The sequence continues at coordinate 403,809,090 of NC_056747.1, read as the reverse complement.
GGCAAACTCGAGGCTCCTACAGAGGACGTCAATGGCAGCCTCTGAACCAGAGAGTTGGGGCAGGACCTTCCACTGCTCCGCCAGGACAATCTCAGTGACTTGGCTTTGACTCTGCCATCCAGGGCTCAATTAGAAGCACCTTTGGGCGGAAAATTATCTTTATTCTCACAAAATTGGCACAATATTAAAAAGGACAAATGGATACTGGAGATAATAGACAAAGGATACAGATTCCATTTTCATACACTGCCAACAAGACATGGCAGGCCAAACCTGCCACCAAATCAAAGGGCAGAGGCACTCAAACAAATAACAAACCTACTTCAAATAAGAGCAATAGAAAAGGTTCCTTCTGCAGAACAAGGACAAGGATTTTATTCAAGACTGTTCCTTGTTCCAAGAAAAGAAAACCAATGGAGACCCATTCTGGACTTGTCCGCACTGAATACTTACCTTATTGTGCCAAAATTCAAAATGCTGACTTTACAGCAACTCCTTCCCATGCTGGGCAAGGGGTCTTGGCTGGTAACTCTGGACCTCAAGGAGGCATACCTGCATGTCCCAATCAGACAAAGTTGCAGAAGATACCTCAGATTTCTTGCAGGCTCAGAGCATTATCAATTCTCAGCATTACCCTTTGGCTTATCTACTGTGCCCAGAGTGTTCATGAAATGCCTGGCATCAGTAATTGCACATTGCAGACTTCAGGGGATACAAATATACCCTTACCTGGACGACTGCCTTATACAAGCGGACAGCCAACAAGCCTTGTTAAAAAACTTGGACTATGTCATTCACCTACTGCAGGCCTTGGGATACACAGTCAATATTCAGAAATCAAGTCTCGTATCATCCCAACAAATACCTTTCATGGGTGCGACACTGGACACAAACACCCAGATGGCGTTTCTGACAAAAGAACAACAAAAACAATTACCAGAATACTTCAGAAGATTGGCAACTCACACCCAGATGGCTGCAAGGAAAATCCTGCAGGCCCTGGGTTTCATGGCATCTTGCATTCTTCTGATTCCACATGCAAGGCTGCATATGAGGAAACTACAATGGTATCTAAAAAGTCTGTGGTCTCAGCACAGCCACAGCCTGAAACATTGATCCCCACTCATTCCATGCCTTCAAAAGGAATTTCTGTGGTGGGCTCAAGCAAGCCAGATAAACAAAGGTCTGCCTTTCAGCAAGCCTCATACAAGTCAAACCATAACAACAGACGCCTCAAACCATGGATGGGGGGCGCACATGGAGGGCAGATGCATTCAAGGACAATGGACACAAAAAGAAAAGCACCTGCATATCAACCAAAAAGAAATGCTGGCAGTGATACATGCAATCAAGGCCTTCGAAAAGTTCATGCATCAGGGCCATCTACTAATAAAGACAGACAATACCACAGTTATGTGGTACATAAACAAGCAAGGAGGTACCCATTCCTACCCTCTTTGCAGACTGGCAATGAATCTCTGCGATATTTCCCTACAATTGAAAATAGAGCTACAATCCCAGTTTGTACCAGGGAAGGACAATGTTCTGGCGGACAGCCTAAGCAGAAACATCACGGATCCACACGAATGGATGTTGCATCCAGACATTTTCTTACAAATAGCTCAAGCATGGGGAAGGCCGGATATAGATATTTTTGCCTCCCACTTCAATTGCCATCTGAAAAAGTTTTGCACAAGGACATACCATCCTCAAGCATGGAAGGTGGACGCTCTCTCCTTCAGTTGGAACTCTCTAACACTATATGCCTTCCCACCTCTTCCTTTGATGACCAAGGTGTTACTAAAGATAAAGACAGAGCAACCGAAAGTCATACTGATAGCTCCAGACTGGCCAAGACAACACTGGTACCCACTGCTATGGAGCTTGACACACACCAATCCGTGGCTCCTTCCTCAATGGCCACTTCTTCTGACACAGCACAATTACAGGACACTACACCCCAGCTTGAAAACATTGAAGCTGACAGCTTGGAAGATTCCAGGACTATTACTCAGGATACACTTTCCAAAAGGGTAAAAGATATCATCCTGGAGGCGCGCAGACCTTCCACTAGAAAAACATACTCAGCAAAATGGAAGAGATTTCTTATCTGAAACAGCAAAAGGGTCAAGACCCATCAGTGATGAGCATTCCACAGATCCTGGAATACTTGGCTGAAATGCTCCACAATGGCCTTTCATATTCTTCCATAAAAATACATGCTTCAGCAATATCTGCCAAATATAACACTGATACGCCTGTATTTTCTCACCCATTGCTAAGACAGTTTCTAAGAGGTATAAAGAACATCAACCCTCCAAGGAAACCACCAGTGCCTGCATGGGACCTCAACTTCATGCTGGAAAAATTAACTTTTCCTCCCTTTGAACCAGCAGCATCTTCAGAGTTGCAATTTCTGTCTTGGAAGACGGCCTTCCTTCTGGCAGTAACCTCAGCAAGAAGAGTCTCTGAGCTACAGGCCCTTATGGCAATACAACCATTTCTCATTTTTCACCAGGACAGAGTTTCTTTGAGAACCAATCCGTCATTCATGCCAAAGGTGGTATCCAGGGTGTCCCTGAATCAAGCTATTCACCTGCCTACCTTCTTTCCCAATCCTCAAAATAAAGGAGAGAGACTTCCGCACACCTTGGACATACACAGACAGATGTCCTTCAAGGATGCATCTGCAGTCATAACAAATGGGTTGTCCTGTCGTCAGGCAGCCCTTCGGTCGGCCGGATTCCAAAGTCTGGGTCTGGCCTCGGCTGGTGTCGCACTTCACCCGACGTCATCTCTGCTGGTCTTCGGGTATAAAGGCATCAGCCGACGCCATTTTCCCCAGTCTTTCTTGCCGCGTGGCCAAGCAGAAGCTGTTCGCAAGTGCCGGTCGGTCAGATCCAGAGATTACTACTACCGAATACTACTTCAAGACTTCTAAAAGCTAAGTACCCGTTGGGGACTCTTTCTTGCCTCAGCCGATGTCAGAAAAAGTAAATAACTGTTTAACTTGTAGGAAACAAATACCTCATAAAGATTTCCACTCTTACTGCTTACCTTGTTTAGGCCCAGACCACGACGTAGCAGCCTGTTTAGCCTGTGCTTCCTTCAACCGACGAACGCTTAGACGTCGGTCGGAGTTTGCTGAACAGTTTTTCGGCTCAGATTTTGCGTACATTATGCCGTCGGATCCTCCGACTACTCAAATTGTTAAAAAACGCAAAGAAAAAGACCGACACTCGCGGTCCGCTGTTTCGGCCGAAACCACGGTTAAGCAAACCACGAGTGTCTCGGTTTCGGCCGAAACCGAGCAAACGGGTCAATCTTCAGCCGAATCCATGACTACTACCGAGGCTCCTGCTACCCTAGTTGAATCGGCCTCGGAAGTTTTGCCTACTAATGTGGTTCCTAGTGAATTATCAAACACCATCCCTTTGGATGTCTCTACCCCAGCACGTGGTGCTGCTAGGCCTCCTGCAGCCATGTCTATTAAGGCCTTTGCCAGGGCTAAAGCAGCCAAAACTGCTAAATCAGTGCCTGTTAAGCCCCCCTCTCACAGGCCCAGTTCCAGTTCACAAATGCTTACTCTGGCAGAGGATCTCATCTCTTTAATTAGGGGATCCCAGTCTCACCCAGACAGGGCCTCTCAGCCTCCAGAAAAGAGACCTAGAGCAGAGCCCCCAGAGCCAGTGTCCTCTGATGATTCTTCGGATGACTCAGACATTACAGACCATCCAGAGGCTCCTTTTTCTACTTATGAAGATTCCGATGCTGAAGAATCTATTCAATCTGCCTCTCCACCAGAGGAATTTTCCTTTGGGGAAACCTTACATGCCATGAGAGAACAATTCCAATGGCAGGGACAAGATTTCTCAGACTCAAGAAAAAGGCTTAGGACCTTTCTACACTTACCACAACATAGGTGCTTAGCTATACCTCCAGTTCTACCTGTTGTGGATGATGCATTTAATGATGTTTGCACTGCTCCTGATACTTTACCTCCAGCCCCTGCCAAACCTGATAGGTTTTACAGGGTACCAGACACTCATCACCACCTATACAAGGCCCCACTTGCAGATCCAGAGACTATCTCCCAGGGGCCTAAGGCAGTAGCTTCGACCTCAGCAAAAAACCCTCTCCCTTCTGAAAGGGAATCCAGGTCCTTAGAGAGATGGGGGAAAAAGTTTACACCTCTGCTACTCTCTCAGCTAGAGCTTTGAACTGTCAGTTTCATATGATCCAATACCAAGAGTTTATGCTTGATCAGTTAACTAAGAAACTGTCCTCTGATGACTCCTTAGATAAGAAATATGTTTTAGAAATGGTGAATAACATTCAGCAGGTTAGTAACCATTCTTTAAAATGTGGCTATGATGCACTGGAGGCTTCATTTAGATCAGCCATGACTGGCACAGTTATAAGAAGGCATGCATGGTTGAAAGAACAGGTCTTGCCGGATCATGTTAAAGCAAAGCTGTTAGATGCTCCTTTGGATAAGGCCAGTCTATTTGGTACTCCTGCTCAGCAAGTAATGAAGAAAATGGAAGAGAAGGCAAAATCTGTACAAACAGTTAAGGATTTCTTACAGGTTCAGCCCCCAAGGTTTAGCAAGAACTGGCCTTCCAAAAAGTGGTCCTTTCCAGACTCCTCAAAATCTCAGAGAGGCAGGAATAGACGTTCCAGAGGCAGAAATCAATCCAGAGGAGGTGCCTACAGAGGACGCCAGTGGCAAGGCAATAACCAGCGAGGCACAGACACAACCACTGCCACTGCAACAGGACAGTCACAGTGACTTGGCTCTGACACCGCCTACCAGGGAACAAACAGCAGCACCTTTAGGCGGAAAGTTAGCCTTATTTTCAAAAAATTGGCACTATATCACAAAAGACAAGTGGATTTTGCAAACCATAGACCAAGGCTACAGGTTTCACTTCCACACCTTACCAGTAAAAAGAGGAATGCCAAACCTACCTCCAAATCAAAAAACAGAAGCTCTAAAGCAGATAGCTCAATTAACAAAGATGAGAGCTGTGGAAAGAGTACCACTAACAGAACAGGGCAAAGGATTCTACTCCAGACTCTTCCTAGTACCAAGAAAAGAGAAAAGTTGGAGACCTATTCTCGACCTGTCCGTCTTAAACACATTCATCATTGTCCCAAAATTCAAAATGCTGACCCTACAGCAACTTCTTCCCATGCTGGGCAAGGAGTGTTGGCTGGTAACTCTAGATCTCAAGGAGGCATACCTGCACGTCCCTATCGACCAAATTGCAGAAGATACCTCAGATTTCTTGCAGGATCAGAGCATTATCAATTCTCAGCATTGCCCTTTGGCTTATCTACTGCCCAGAGTATTCACAAAATGCCTGGCATCAGTAATCGCTCATTGCAGGCTACAGGAATCCAAATTTATCCATACCTGGACGACTGCCTGATACAAGCGGACAACAAAAGCAAGCTGACAAAAGACTTACAAAGAGTCATTTGCTTACTACAAGCCCTGGGATACACAGTCAATTTAAAAGTCAAGACTGATACCATCCCAAACAAGAACATTCCTGGGTGCGGAATTGGACACAGTAAAACAGATGGCATTCCTAACTGCAGAAAAACAAGAACAACTCCCTCTTTACTTCTTGGCGTTAACAAAGCAGAACAAACTAACAGCAAGAAAAGTACTGCAGGCCTTGGGCTTCATGGCATCATGCATAATCCTGGTCCCCATGCCAGACTGCATATGAGAAAGCTACAGTGGTACCTAAAGAATTTATGGTCTCAACACAGGCACAGCTTAGAAACCGAAATCCCACTAATCCCATGCCTGAAACAAGAGTTCCTATGGTGGGCTCAAGCATGCCAGTCAAACCCAGGCTTGCCCTTCCACAACTTTCAAGCAAGCCAAACCATCACAACGGACGCCTCAGACCTAGGCTGGGGGGCACACATGTTGGACAAATGCATACAAGGATTATGGACTCCAGACCAGCTGCACCTGCACATAAATCAAAAAGAAATGCTGGCAGTAAAACTAGCAATCCACAATTTCAGACCATTCCTCAAGGAAGGCCATTTAATGATAAGGACAGACAACACCACAGTCATGTGGTACATCAACAAACAGGGAGGCACTCATTCATACCCCCTATGCAGAATGACTCTGGACCTTTGGAATATGGCTCTGAGCTAAAACATCCAGTTACAGGCAATATTTGTACCGGGAAAAGAAAACACCCTAGCAGACATGTTAAGCAGAACTACCTCGGATGCTCACGAATGGATGCTACACCCGGACATCTTCAAGGCCATCACAAAGAAATGGGGAATGCCACAAATAGACCTATTCGCATCCCCACTCAATCACCAGCTCAAGAAATTCTGCACAAGGACATAACACCCACTTGCATGGAAGGTGGACTCTCTATCCTTCAGTTGGAAAGGCCTGACAGCATATGCATTTCCACCTCTTCCTTTGATGCACAAGGTACTACTGAAAATCAAAGAGGAACGTCCAAGGATAATTCTGATAGCTCCGAATTGGCCAAGACAACACTGGTATCCATTGCTGAGGAGCATGTCTCGGGGGAGAATGTGGACACTGCCCCTGATGCCTTTGATGTTAACTCAGAACAACTACAACATCATGCATCCAAACCTAAAAACTCTGCAACTGACTGCCTGGAACATCACATAACAGCAACTAACCCAGACTTATCCCAAAGGGTTAAAGACATTATCCTTGAAGCCCGCAGACCTTCAACAAGAAGGAACTATGCAGGAAAATGGAAAAGGTTTGTCATTTGGAGTACTGAAAGAGGAAAAGATGTGTCGAAGATAGATATTGCTAACATCCTGGAGTACTTGGCAGAGCTTCTACATACAGGCCTGTCCTATTCCTCCATCAAGATACATGCATCAGCTATTTCTGCAGAATACAGCTTCGATCCCCCTGTCTTCTCACATCCTCTACTCAGGCAGTTCCTCAGAGGAATCAAGAATGTAAAACCTCCTAGGAAACCACCATTACCAGCATGGGACTTGAACTTTGTGCTAGAAAAGTTGACACTCCCTCCATTTGAACCAGCAGCAACTGCAGATCTTCAACACCTATCATGGAAAACTGCTTTCCTACTGGCAATTACTTCAGCAAGGAGGGTTTCGGAACTACAGGCCTTAATGGCAGTACAACCCTTTCTAATCTTCCATCAAGATAGAGTGTCCATGAGAACTAATCCTACATTTATGCCTAAGGTGGTATCCAGAGTGTCTCTAAACCAGGCAATCCACCTACCTACCTTCTTTCCCAATCCACAGAACAGGGGGGAAAGACTGCTGCATACCTTGGATGTACATAGACAGTTACGCTACTACCTGGACAGAACCAAAGGTAACAGAAAAACTGACCAGCTTTTAGTAGCCTATGCAACAAGAAGGGAAGGAAAAGCAATTTCCAAACAGACAATCTCCAAATGGATAGGAAATTGCATAAGATTCTGTTACTCCTACCATGGAAAACCAATTCCACAGAACATAAGACCTCACTCTACAAAGGCTACAGCCACTACCACAGCTTTCTTACGAGGAGTGGCAACCAAGGACATTATTGAGGCGGCTACTTGGACCTCCGTGCATACATTTGCCAAGCATTATAACTTACCTCTATACTCTAGATCCCGAGCAGGGTTTGCCACTGCTGTATTGCAAGGGATCCTAACTACACCATAATTCTTCTTCCTCCTCCCCTAGTTTGGCTATGGTATTCTACCCATTTGTTATGACTGCAGATGCATCCTTGAAGGAAATAGTACAGTTTTGTACCTACCATAAATGTAGATGTCCGAACAGGATAGCATCTGCAGTCAGGATTACCCACCCTCCTTCCCCTCTGTGGTACTCCTAGGGTATTTACCCTCTTAATAGCTAGCTGGGGGGGTCTCTTATGGTGTATTTGTTTGTATATATGTACATACATGCTTATTTTTTGTGTTTGCCTTCTACTTTTTTGGAAACATTGGCATTTATCCAAAATTTAGCTTTCCAAGAGGGCAACTGGCATCTGGGGCAAGAAACACTGAGGAAAATGGCATCGGCTGATGCCTTTATACCAGAAGACCAGCAGCGATGACGTCGGGTGAAGTGCGACACCAGCCGAGGCCAGACCCAGACTTTGGAATCCGGCCGACCGAAGGGCTGCCTGACGACAGGACAACCCATTTGTTATGACTGCAGATGCTATCCTGTTCGGACATCTACATTTATGGTAGGTACAAAACTGTACTTTGCGCTACTACTTGGACAGAACAAAGTCTTTCAGAAAATCTGACCAGCTTTTTGTAGCTTTCGCTGCTGGATTGCAAGGAAAAGCAATTTCCAAACAGACAGTTTCTAAATGGATTGGAAATTGCATTCGATTCTGCTACTCTTTTCATGGAAAAACTGTGCCAGCTGACATCAGGCCACATTCCACCAGAGCTACAGCCACCTCCACAGCCTTTTTAAGAGGAGTGGCAACAAAGGACATTTTAGAAGCTGCTACATGGAGCTCCGTGCATACATTTTCCAAACATTACAACCTGCCTTTATACTCCAGGTCCAGAGCAGGATTTGCCTCTGCAGTCCTGCAGGGCATTTTAGCTACACCATCTTTGTCTTAGTGCCTACCATCCCCAGGTTGGCTATGGTATTCAACCCATATGTCAGGACTGCAGTTGCATCCTTGAAGGACATAGTACAGTTTTGTACCTACCATAAATGTAGATGTCCGATAGGTATGCAACTGCAGTCAGATTTTCCCTCCCACCTACCCCTCTGTGGTATACTTTTGGGTTTCTACCCCTCATTTTAGCTACCTGGGGTAATCTTTTATGGTGTTTTTGTTTTTTATGCTGTTGTACTTGTCTGGAATTTTTTCTCTATTTTTCAAAATTTAGCCTTCCTTAGAGGGCACCTGGCATCTGGGGCAAGAAACACTGAAGAAGATGGCGTCGGCTGACGTTTTTATATCCCAGGCGCTCTGACGTCGGGGAAAGGGCGACATCAGCCGACGCCGGACCCAGACTTTGGAATCCGGCCGACCGAAAGGCTGCCTGAGGCAGGACAACCCATATGTCAGGACTGCAGTTGCATACCTATCGGACATCTACATTTATGGTAAGTACAAAACTGTACTTTCCTGTGATCTCAAGTTTCTATCTTGGAAGACTGCTTTCTGGTCACTATCACTTCAGCTAGGAGGGTTTCAGAATTGCAAGCTCTTTTTATTACTCCTCCTTATATGACCTTTTCACAAGGACAGGGTCTGTCTGAGAATGAATCCCTCCTTCTTACCCAAGGTTGCTTCGGAGTCGACCATTAATCAGTGCATTCAGCTTCCAGTGTTTTTCCCCAACAGAGGGAAGTATATCCTGTATACCTTGGATGTTCACAGACAGCTTTTGTTCTGCTTGCATAGGACTAAGGATTTTCAGAAGTCAGAGCAGAAGTGGCCTTCTTTGAGAACAAGCATGATCTCCCAGTCTCTAAGGTCATTATTTCCAAATGGATTTCTAGCAGTATCTCTACAGTCGATATTCTGAATCACCTGGAGATTATGGGCCATGTTCGAGCCCATTCTGCTAGATCAGTGACCACTTCTTCAGCCTTTGTAGCAAGGCTTTCTGTTGATATCTGTGCTGCTGCCACTTGGTCTTATCCTCACACCTTCATATCCCATTACAAGCTGGATTTGTATTCTTGCAGTAGGCTCCACAGTGCTCCGGCATGTCCTTCCTTGAGACCTCCCAGGATGTGTGGTAGCTGGAGACTCTGACCCTGTGATGATGAATGAAGACATGGATAATATCAGATAAAGAGTTGTGTACTTACCATAACTTGGCGTCTGTGTTGTCCTATGTCTTCATTCATCACATCTCCCCTCCTGGTTTTCTAGTGGAGGAAGTTGGAGTGAGTTGCTTTCTAGCTTATTGAGAATAGCTCAGGAGTATAGTGGTAAACTCAGTCTGGGAGGTTGAGAACAGCAGGGCATTATGGGGAGAGGGAGGGAGGAGCCAGAGCCTTTTTATCCGTCTGTTTTATTTTCCCAGCTCAGATCCGATGTCTGATCCAAGACGCTGTGATGATGAATGAAGACATAGGATAACACAGATGCCAAGTTATGGTAAGTACATAACTCTTTTTTTCTAACTATTGAATGGGTCTGTGGACAGCAAACTAGATTTGAGGTGTATATGGTGACTAGGGCATTATGGGTTAAAGGAAGAGCTAAAGAGTTTGTATTTTATGATCTAGAAGTGGCTGAGTTGGATCCAGACTACTTGTATACAACAACCCAATATGACACATCCACCCTGTTTTTGCATTGTTAACGTAAACATGGAAATAGTTCTTTAATCTTTTCATAACTTTTTGTAAATTATCATTAACTCCAACTCTGAGCATTGCATGCTGACCATTTCATTGTCATGCTTCACAAATCATGTTAACTTGTGGATGCCTTAGTTTTATGTGTGTACCTTTATCAAGACTTCAGAAATTACACTTTGAAAACGGAGATGATTATACCTGTTTCAGTAGTACTAGAAATTCTCCTGTTAAGTGTTTTCCTGATGACTGTACTCTTGCAGAAAGCAATGAGTCAGTGCCCTGTTTGATTATACCACTCTTTTTGGGGCAAAAGTTAGATGGGTTGCTGCATTGTGATCAGGAAGGCAAAATGGACTTAGCTGTTGGAGTGAAGTTCAGTGCCCCTCAAAGATGTTTCCAGAGGAGTCAGAAAGGAGCCAAGAAACATTTGGAACAGGAAATCCCAACAGTCCCAGCAATAGTAACATTTTGTCAGGAATTCCAAGTAGTAGAAATTTTTCCAAGTCTCACTGCTAAAAGACGCAGAAGTAGGCTGCAGCATTTTCATGATCCTTCCCCAGGAACAGACAGTATAATCCTTGTAATGTTACCTGACAGTCCCACTCTGGAAACAGCTGGGGATGTCTGTTCTGTGTAACAAAATGCATGGCAAGTCATCATCCAGGACAGTTGTATCAGGGAGGTGATATCCAGAGGCTATGCTATACCATTTTCCCATTACCCAAGAAAACTACCTTTCCATCCTCCCCTGGTTCCACCCTGACAAAGGGTAGCAGAGCAGGAGGTTGCAAACCTTCTGTTAAAGAAAGCCATCCATGATATCCCACCAGACCAGAGATGATCCAGATTTTACTCCAGATTCTTCTTAATGCCCATAAAAACTCAGGACCTCAACTGTCTGAATTAATATGCAAAGGAAGAAAACTTATCTTCACAGTGCATTCTGTTCATTCTTGCTTGATTGCAAGAAGATTGGATGTACTGTTTGAATCTTCAAGATGCCTACCTGCAGATCAAAATAAGCGTAGTAACCAGAAGATTCCTTCTCTTTTCTGGTGGGGGCTAATCATTACCATTTTGGAGTCCTGCCTTTTGGTCTCACTGCAGTCCCCTGGGTGTTCACCAGATGTATGGCTTCAGTATGTACCTATGTGTAACTGCTAGGGATCAAAATGTTACCATATTTGGATGGCTGGCTTATCACTACATCAGCATAAGAGCAATTAAGCCTAGCAAGGGAATACTTGCTCCAAATGCAACTGTCCATGGGGATCACCATCAAAATTCTCAAGTCTCAAATGGAAACTTCTCGGAGCATATTGTTTATCAGTTGCCAAACAGAGGCCATTTGACAGCTGGCTAGTCTGTAGTTCATTTTGTAGTGCAGGCAGTAGAAAATCTGTACCACTAATCAAGCAGTCACCAGTGCAGCATTGGTCCTTTGAGTTCCAGGTCTAATGTTGGCCAGAGTGCAAACCATTCCCCATACTGAATTTCACATGAGAGTGTTAGTGAACTTTAAAGGCTCACTAGTATCAGCTGACATAGTTATTGACAAATGTAATCAAGCCTTCAAAGATTTATGTAAAACATTGTTCTTGGACATATCCAGAAACCCTTATGACAGATCATACATTTGTAGAGTCAGTATCATTCGCTACACTGACCACAGACCTGTCCAGTCTTAGGTGGGAGGTGCACTGTGACAGGATGTCCAAGGCAGATGGATAGTTTTGGAGGCCCATTTCCGTGTATTTCATGCTGTAACTTGCAATATGAGTTCATATGCATGAAGATGTATACATACATAAAGATGATAAAATTCAGCATTTTCCACTCCCATCTTCAAGCATTGTTCATTTTCCTCATAACTTCAATATTAGTATTTTTACCATGCCTTCATATTTTTCTGTATCTACCAACCCTCCCATATCATGTATCTTTTTGACCATTATTTTGGTCTGTCATCATCATCCCCCTTTTCCCATTTTATTCATGAAGTCTGGGTGTTGTCAACTGTCGCCATCTCTCTCTATTGAATGCCACTCTTCTGCTGTCTTCAACACTTACTGCAAGTCTTCTCTTACACATTCCATCCACCTTTTTGCTGGACACTTTGTCGCAAATCTTCACCAGATTGTCTTCTGCTTTTCTGCATATGTGTCCAAACCACTGTAATCTCTTCTCTTTGATCATTTTCCTGCAACTGTAGCTACTTTGACTTCTGCTCTTCTTACGTCCTCCTTTTGTCTGTTCCACTGTGTGCATCCTACATCCAGTCTCAGGCACTTCATCTCCATCACCTCTAGATTCATCAGCTACGCTGCTTTTACTGCCCAGGTTTCTGTACCATACAGTAGTACCGGTCACAACACTGTTTTGTACACCTTACTTTTCAGCTTCTTTGACATTCTTCTGTCACATACTAACCCTGACCCCCCACTCTGCCATTTGGCTGTAGCCCCTCTGATTCTAGCTTTGACCTCCTCATTCAAACTTCCCTTCTCCTCAACCACCCCTCCCAGATACTTAAAGATGGTAACCTGTTCCACTATTATTTTTCTTTCTATCTCAGTTTTCCTCTTCTGATTCCCCTGTGTGCTGCCAGTGCAGCTGTCTTGTCTTTACTCATTTTCATCCCATGTGCCTTCAGTTTTGCATTCCATTCCACTTTCCTTTGCTGAAGTTCTTGTTCAGAGTCTGCCTGTAATGCCCCATCGCTTGCATACAACACACTTTGTTGATCTGTCCTCTTCGACCTGCTTGCTAATGTAGTCCATCACCAGTAAGAACAGCAGTGAGCTCAGAGCTGAACTTTGATGCATACCCACTCCCACTGGAACCCCTGTGTGAGACTAAACATTGTTTGTTCTTGAGTCATTGGTTCCTTGTACGTAGTCTGCAGTAATGATAACAATATTTCTGGGACTTGAAACCACAGCAGGACTACCCAAATCAGCTTTCTTGGGACCATGTTGTATGCTTTTTCCAGGTCTAGGATTGCCCACTTGGACTCTCTCCACATCTGTAGTTTCTTCTCAAGTATCAGTCTCACTGTAAATGTCTGGTCAGTTGTGCTGTATCCTGATCTGAATCTGAAGTGCTCATCTCCTATTTTACTTTCTACTAATATATGTATTTGTTTATCAATCACCCTCTCCAGAACGTTTATGCAGTGTGATAGGACTTTGCTACCTCTATACTGACCACAGATGTGAAGATCCCCTTTATTCTTGAACACTGGCAGCTAGTATGCTTATTCTTCAGTCATGTGGAAACAGCTTTCTCTTTATACTGTTATGATTATCCTCGGGAGCTATTTCTCCCTCATCTTACCCAGCATCTTTATCATATCTGCTATGACATCATCTGAGCCTTCAGATTTCTTTGACTTCATTTTCTATTGTGCTGTTCTTACTGCTACTACTATGGCGGGCTGTTCCTGTTCTGTGTCCGGGGCAGTACAGCTTCTGTGGGGATTTCTTTATTCAGAAGCTGTTTGAAGTACTCCTTCCATTTGCCTTTGAAGTCCTGTGAGCAGGTTGTTGCTGACATCCTTTTTGAAGGAGGTCTGACCATCTTTATCTTTGTCTTTGCCTTGGAATCTTTGTGCCACCTACCGAGTCACTTTCCAGAAGCTGGAAGAGTGCTTCTGATGCCTTATTCTTTGCTATTGCAACTCCTGTCTTAGCCAACCAGTATTTCTTCCTTGCCTGAGCTGTCTTTTCTATCTCCCACTTTTTTCAAGCACTCCTCCTTTCTTTTGATGATTTAATGGACTTCTACATTCCATCACCAGCTTTCATTACATACCTTATTTCCATATCTGGGTTGGTTGCATATCTAAACTGTAGCCCTCACACACGTTGGTTTGAGGTGCCATTCTTCAACTCTACCTATTTCCTTCAGTTCTTGTGGTATTAGAGCCATGAGTAATTACATGAACTGTTGTGTCTTCTCTCCAGTCAACTTAAATATCTTCAGTCTAGTTTCTTTTGACCTTAGATCCTTCTCTGACCAGTTCTTGTAGCTGATTGTGGAAACCAGTCTTTTATGCTGCGGGCCACTTGTTTCATTGTGGGATGACTTTGCAATCGCTGATTCTACCCCATTGCCCTTTCCTTACTGGGAAGAAATCTACCCTAGTTGCATGTGATCTTGTAACTGCTTCTTTTGCTGAGTCATATGTTGGTCACCATAAGCCATTTGTCAGAAGTCTAGAATGACCTCTCCTTCATTCCTGTTGCCCCATCCATGTGGGCCCATGCAGTCCTCGTATCCTGTTCTGTCTGTCCTGATATGTGCATTTTGGTCTCCCATTATCAAAACTAGTTTATCATGCCCTGCTTTGTCTAGTAGGTCTTGCAGCTGCTGTCTAAATGCACTTTATTCCTCACTGTCATAAACCTGATGTGGGGCATAGCTGGGTTTATGAATGCTGCCCTATTATTGCACTGTAGTCTGATTGTTACGAGTCTGTTAGTAATTCTTATGACATCACTCACTGTCTTCTGTAGAGTTTCCCTCGCCATAATTCCCACACCATTTCTAGACTGTCCTCCTGAGTAGTAGACTCTCAATCCCAAGCCAAATGGCTTTGCTGCACTGCCCTTCCATCTTGCCTCTTGGATACATATGATGTCCAACCTCCTGCTTAACATCATGTGCATCCAAGCTCTATCCTTTCATCGATCTTACATTGAGTGTAGTATTTCTTCATATTTTATTGTTTTTTTTATCCCCCTATCCCAGATAACCCAAGTTGGGAAATTAGCTTATTGTCCCACGGCTGTTGGACTTGATGGCGGGCTGTTAACACTCTCCTACCATTAGCATGGGTCCCTGGCATAGGTTAGAATAGGCCGAGTCCTCAACCTGCTTATCACCAGAAAATACCCGTGCATGCCCATTGGGCGGCACAGTCAATCCAACTGAATCACCTAGAACCATATTTTACATTGAATGGTTTGCCCTGCCACAAGCTCAGTCTGTGATTCATGTTCTGTCTTGAAGATAACTGTGAACCACAGTTGATGTCCAAAGTGGTTGTTCTGTTCAGCTCTTCCCCCTATAGGGCACCATCTGGAGTCTGTGCTGCTGCCCAGCACTTCATTCATGGGTGAGCTTGAGATAAAAGTACTTAGCATGTTTAAGAGGAGGGAGGAACCCCACAAAGACAAAGAGAGAACATGCAAGCTCAATACAGGCACTGGCCAGAGGGTTAGGATTAAACTTTGTACCTTAACATTGAAGGTAAAGAACTTAACCATTATTCCAATTGGTCTATTTTTGTCTGTATTGATTTCAGAAATGCCACTTATTTTAATGCACTTCTTTACTTCCTTCCTCCTTTACAAATCCTACTTCCATTCCTTCAGTTTCTTTTACAATGCTCAGTATGTCATCTAAAGCATTTTTTAATAATTGATTTAATTTTTTTTTCATTATTGCTTTTTCTGGCAGCTGTCAGCATTAAACTTTATAATGCCTTACTATGTCTTGGGTTCCAACACCAAATCAAAACCATTCATCTCTATACTACAATCCTGCCACCACATTTATATCTAAGTTTTCTGTAAGAAGTTTTTCAAGTCAGTCAACCCAATACATTCCCAAAAATACATGTTCCCCATTTCATTTGTCTTCCGCCTCCTGTCTCCAACATCTGCTCCCCACTTGGGGAAAGATTCTTTGAAGACGGCTTTGGGTCTAAAATTCCTTTTCCTGTTGTGGTTTTAATAGACTGTGTCTCTTGCTTCCTCCTCGTATAGTAATACGACTTCCAAAGCCCCGCACTCCTTTGTTTCGTTGCTATTGTCTGTTTTGTAATCTATTTAAGTACTTTTCCCATCCATTGCTTTCCAGTTATTCATAATGCTGAGGGCCCATCCAGCAAACTAGTATTGCTCTTGAATAAACCTCCCTTACTGCAAATTGTGTCCCGCTCATTTTTTGCAGAGCTCCCACCTACTTGGCTGCATCAGTACACTCGGAGAGGGTCCAGAATTAATCCTGCTCCATCCTTGGCAAATAGAGAGGTTTATTTTATTGTTTTGTATTTCAGTTAACTGTTTGAATGTTACTGTTTTATTTTTTTTTTTTTTTGATTTTGCACTTTAAATCATTTTAAAGGTCCCTTACATTTGAAATTGCCTAGTTTAGTTAATTTTTTAAAGGAAAACTCCATCTTAGAACTCAAAAACATTTTTTTCATTGTATCTTTGTTTTCTGAGCTATTTTAATGCCTCAAAATCCCTCCAAGAGCTTCTTTTACAATTTTAACATGTTTCTCTCAAAATGGCGGATGATCGAGCCTGCCTTGGTAAAGTGATCTTTTTTTTCCTCATTCCTTCTTCCCAGAATACATTTCAAATCCTGTTTATAGGAGTCATGCTAGACATAAGGAAGTGTGGTGGTGTTTTCTCATGCCATTAAGATAGAATGGCAGCACTGAAGCACTGTCTTCTAAACAAACCTTCTGTAACAGAGCTACTTCTGTTTCCCTGACTGCACCTCATTTGTGTGTCTATCAGAGCTTTTTCTGTGCTGAAAATAGCTGTTAGTTACCTCCAGCAAAAGGTAGTAGGTAAATAGTAGGCCTTTGTAAAGGGATTATTTTGTAGTTCTAAAGAATAGACAGACCTTCCCACACACACTTATGCTGAGGTGTCAACAACTCATTGCAGTAAATGACCCTTGCTGTATCATGGTAAGTAATAGGACTTCAAACTAAGTCTGTCTGCTACTTCCAGATGCCTTCAGTGGGAATTTTTTCTCTCTCATGAATGATGCAGAATTAAAACGTGCTTTACTAGTTCCTCAATTATTTCTGCCATGTTCACTTCCCCCTTCATTTTTTTCTATTTCATATCTGTTTATACTTTAGTAACCAGGAAAGTGAACAGGTCCCAGGACCCCTTTCAGCCACAACTCTGGCTACATTGACAGAGATAATAACAAGTAATAAATGTACTTAGCAACACAAAGAACAAAAAGAAAATACTGTCATAAAGATATTGTCAAAGATTGCATGTGCAGCACATAGCAACAACATAGCCAATGTGTGACAGTGAATAAGTAAAACATTAAGCAACATTTACTAGAATGTATACATTAATAATGCTTAACTCTACTATGCTAAGTTTATTAGTAATGATTTGTATGTACCCATATTGCGCATATATATATATATATATATATATATATATATACATATATATATAGGTGTATCTTTGTGTACATGTTTGTTTGTGTGTGTATATATAAAGTACATGTGTACTAAAATGTGTGTGTGTGTAACAGAAACCTGCATTATATGCCTGTGTGTGTACTTCATGTCTTTTAAAGAAAAAGAAATCAAAATGAAAATGTTTGTATATGTCTCTACACATAAAGACACACACATATATATACACATATATGTATATAGAGGGCCGTCTGTGTGTATGTATTAGCATGCAGAATACTACATGTGGGATGCAGTACTGTGTTTAAAGGCACATGTCTGACTGTGTGTGCATTTCAACACAGTTAAGTACTTCTGATTTCCTTTTCTTAATGTTTTAATGCACGAGCACATAGTAAACATAAAGTAAATTCAGCGGTGTATTATGGTTGCCATCAGTGGTCACATTTCCTTTGTGGACTACACAACGCTCATGCACTCCTACTGTAAGGTCTGATACAAAGTCTGCGTGTACCAGATATGCATCCCCCTCTGGGAGGATGTCACAAAAAAGCATAAAAAAAACTTTTTATGGGAAGTATCAGTGCACCTAGTTGATAGGGTTGCCACTTCTCTCTTCCTGCAGATGTCCTTCAATGATGCATCTGCAGTCCTTACAAATGGGTTGTCCTGTCGTCAGGCAGCCCTTCGGTCGGCCGGATTCCAAAGTCTGGGTCTGGCCTCGGCTGGTGTCGCACTTCACCCGACGTCATAGCTGCAGTTCTTCGGGTATAAAGGCATCAGCCGACGCCATTTTCCTCAGTCTTTCTTGCCACGTGGCGCCCGAAGCAGAAGCTGTTCGCAAGTGCCGGTCGGTCAGAACCAGAGATTACTACTACCGAATACTTCTACTACTACCGAAGACTTCTAAAAAGCTAAGTACCCCGTTGGGGACTCTTTCTTGCCTCAGCCGATGTCAGAAAAAGTGAATAACTGTTTAACTTGTGGGAAACAAATACCTCATAAAGATTTTCACTCTTACTGCTTACCTTGCTTAGGCCCAGACCACGACGTAGCAGCTTGTCTAGCCTGTGCTTCTTTTAACCGATGGACGCTTAGACGCCGATCGGAATTTGCTGAGGAGTTTTTCGGCTCCGCTTTTGCTTACATTATGCCGTCGGATCCTCCGACTACGCAAATTTCTAAAAAGCACAAGGAAAAGGACCGACACTCGCGGTCCGCGGTTTCGGCCGAAACCGCGGTTAAGCCAACCGCGAGTGTCTCGGTTTCGGCTGAAACCGAGTCCACGGTTCTTCCTTCGGCCGAAAACTTACCTCTTACCAAGGCCTCATCTAGCTTGGCTGAATCTGCTACTGAAATCCCACCTGCTCTTGCAGGTTCACAGGATTTATCTGACACTATCCCTTTGGATATATCCACCCCTGCACGTGGAGCTGCTAGGCCTCCTGCATCCATGTCGATTAAGGCCTTTGCCAGGGCTAAAGCAGCAAAAACTACCAAAACTGTGCCTGCTAAGACCCCCTCTCACAGGCCTAGCTCTAGTTCACAAATGCTTAGTCTAGCAGAGGATCTCATTTCTTTGATCCGGGATCCCAACCACATCCAGACAGGGCCTCTCACCCACCTCCAGAGAAGAGGACTAGAGTAGAGCCCCCTGAGCCAGTTTCTTCAGATGACCCCTCTGATGATTCAGATAATTCAAACCCTCCAGAGGGCTCCTTTTCTCCTTATGAGGACTCTGATGCAGAAGAGTCCATTCCTTCTGCCTCTCCGCCTGAGGAATTTTCTTTTGGGGAAACCTTGCATGCTATGAGGGAACAATTTCAATGGCAGGGCCAGGATTTTTCAGACTCTAGGAAAAGGCTTAGAACCTTTTTTGCATTTGCCACAGCATAGGCCTTTAGCCATTCCTCCAGTACTTACTGTTGTGGATGATGCATTTAATGATGCTTGTACTGCTCCTGATTCTCTACCTCCGGCCCCGGCTAAACCCGATAGGTACTACAGGGTTCCGGACACACATTATCATTTGTATAAGGCCCCTTTTGCAGATCCCGAAACTATCTCCCAGGGACCCAAGGCTGTAGCAGCTACCTCTGCCAAAAAAACCCTCCCCTCTGAAAGGGAATCTAGGGCCTTAGAGAGATGGGGTAAAAGTTTACACTTCTGCTACTCTTTCAGCTAGGGCCTTGAACTGCCAATTCCACATGATTCAGTATCAGGAATTTATGTTAGACCAGTTAACTAAAAAACTAACCTCTGATGAACCATTAGATAAAAAATCTGTACAGGAAATGGTACATAACATTCAGCAGGTCAGTAATCATTCCTTAAAATGCGGCTATGATGCACTGGAGGCTTCCTTTAGATCAGCCATGACTGGCACAGTGATCAGAAGACATGCATGGTTAAAAGAGCAGCCCTTACCAGACCATGTTAAATCAAAGCTCCTTGATGCTCCCATGGATAAGCTCAATTTGTTTGGCTCCCCTGCACAGCAGGTGCTGAAGAAGGTAGAAGAGAAAGCAAAATCTGTCCAGACAGTCAAGGATTTCTTGCAGGTCCAGCCTCCAAGGTTTAGCAGGAACTGGCCTTCCAAGAATTGGTCCTTTCCAGACACCTCCAGAGCTCCGAGAGGCAGGAATAGGCGCTCAAGAGGCAGGGGTCAATCCAGAGGTGCCTACAGGGGACGTCAGTGGCAAAATAACAACCAGCGAGGTGCAGCCACAGACCCAGCCACCACCACTTCCACAGGACAATCACAGTGACTTGGCTCTGGCACCGCCTACCAGGGAACAACTAGAAGCACCCTTAGGTGGGAAGCTAGCCTTATTTTCAGTAAACTGGCATTACATCACAGGAGACAAATGGATTTTACAGACAATAGTCCAAGGTTACAGGTTTCACTTCCATACTCTACCAAGGAAGAGAGGAATGCCAAACCTACCTCCAAATCAGAAGACAGAAGCTCTAGAACAAATAGCTCACTTACTAAGGATGAGAGCTGTCGAAAGGGTACCATCTATGGAACAAGGGCAAGGATTTTACTCCAGACTCTTCCTGGTACCAAGAAAAGAAAACCAATGGAGACCTATTCTCGACCTGTCCGCTTTAAACACATTACCTCATTGTTCCAAAATTCAAAATGCTGACCCTAC
The DNA here is from genome assembly GCF_019279795.1 of Protopterus annectens. Classification (NCBI taxonomy): domain Eukaryota; kingdom Metazoa; phylum Chordata; order Ceratodontiformes; family Protopteridae; genus Protopterus; species Protopterus annectens. The sequence continues at coordinate 403,788,387 of NC_056747.1, read as the reverse complement.
AGCAGCTTCTTCCCATGCTGGGCAAGGAGTCTTGGCTGGTAACTCTAGATATCAAGGAGGCATACCTGCACGTCCCCATACGACCAAATTGCAGAAGATACCTCAGATTTCTTGCAGGATCAGAGCATTATCAATTCTCAGCATTGCCCTTTGGCTTATCTACTGCGCCCAGAGTATTCACGAAATGCCTGGCATCAGTAATTGCTCATTGCAGACTTCAGGGAATTCAAATTTACCCTTACCTGGACGACTGCCTGTTACAAGCGGACAACAAAAACAAATTAACAAAAGATTTGGAAAGGGTCATTCATCTATTACAAGCCCTGGGATACACAGTCAATATAAAAAAGTCAAGGCTGATACCATCCCAAAGGATAACCTTCTTGGGTGCAGATCTGGACACATCAAAACAAATGGCATTCCTGACAGTAGAAAAACAGGAGCAACTCCCTCTCTACTTTATGGCATTAACAAAGCAGAACCAGCTAACAGCAAGAAAAGTCCTGCAAGCCCTCGGTTACATGGCATCCTGCATAATATTGGTTCCAAATGCCAGACTACATATGAGAAAGTTACAGTGGTACCTAAGGAATTTATGGTCTCAGCACAAGCACAGCCTAGAAACCCAAATTCCAATAATTCCATGCCTGAAGCAAGAATTCCAATGGTGGGCTCAGGCCTGTCAATTAAACAAGGGACTGCCCTTCCACAACACTCAGCCAAGCCAGGCCATCACAACAGACGCCTCAGACCTCGGTTGGAGGGCACACATGCTGGACAAGTGCACACAGGGCTTATGGACTCAAGACCAGCTGCGCCTACACTTAAATCAAAAGGAAATGCTGGCAGTAAAACTGGCAATTAAGGCATTCAGACCATTCCTCCAACAGGGTCAACTGCTGATAAGAACGGACAACACCACAGTTATGTGGTACATCAACAAACAGGGAGGCACACATTCATGCCCTCTATGCCGGATGGCAATGGACCTCTGGAATGTGGCCCTGAGCTTCAACATTCAGTTACAAGCAATTTTTGTGCCAGGAAAAGAAAATATACTAGCAGACATCCTGAGCAGAACTACCACGGATGCTCACGAATGGATGCTGCATCCGGACATCTTCAAAACCATTACAGGGAAATGGGGACTACCAGAAATAGACTTGTTTGCAACCCCACACAACCACCAACTGAAAAAATTCTGCACAAGGACGTACCACCCACTTGCTTGGAAAGTGGACTCCCTATCCTTCAGTTGGAAAAACCACCTCTTCCTTTGATGCACAAGGTGCTATTGAAGATCAAAGAGGACCGTCCAAGGATCATCCTGATAGCTCCAGACTGGCCAAGGCAACATTGGTACCCATTACTGAGGAGCATGTCTCGAGAACAAATATGGCCTCTACCCCTTGTTCCCCTGCTGTTAACACAGAACAACTTTAAAACCCTACATCCAAACCTGAAAACACTGCAGCTGGCTGCCTGGAGCATTGCATAAGGCCAAATAACCCAGATTTATCTCAAGGGGTTAAAGACATTATCTTGGAGGCTCGCAGACCCTCAACAAGAAAAAAATATTCAGCAAAATGGAAAAGATACCTCATTTGGAGTACTGCAAAAGGAGAAAATGTGGCACTGGTAAACATAGCTAACGTCCTGGAATACTTGGCAGAGCTCTTCCACAACGGCCTGTCCTATTCTTCCATTAAGATTCATGCATCAGCTATTTCAGCAGAATACAACTTGGATCCTCCAGTCTTCTCACATCCTCTACTCAGGCAGTTTCTGAGAGGAATTAAAAACGTAAAACCACCTAGGAAGCCACCATTGCCAGCATGGGACTTGAACTTTGTGCTAGAAAAGTTGACACTCCCTCCTTTCGAGCCAGCAGCAACAGCAGAATTACAGTACTTATCATGGAAAACTGCTTTCCTGCTTGCAATCACTTCAGCAAGAAGGGTATCTGAGCTACAGGCATTAATGGCAGTACAGCCCTTCCTGATCTTCCATCAAGATAGAGTGTCCATGAGAACTAATCCTACTTTTATGCCAAAGGTGGTCTCCAGGGTATCTTTAAATCAAGCTATCCACCTACCTACATTCTTCCCCAGTCCACAGAACAGGGGAGAAAGACTGTTGCATACCTTGGATGTACATAGGCAATTACGTTACTACCTGGACAGGACCAAGAGCAATAGAAAAACTGACCAGCTACTGGTAGCATATGCAACAGAAATGGAAGGAAAAGCAATTTCGAAACAGACAATCTCTAAGTGGATAGGAAATTGCATTAGATTTTGTTATTCCTACCATAGGAAGAAAACTCCAGAAAACATCAGGCCTCACTCTACAAGGGCTACAGCCACTACCACAGCTTTTTTACGAGGAGTGGCTACCAAAGACATTTTAGAGGCTGCTACTTGGAGCTCCGTGCATATATTTGCCAAGCATTATAATTTACCTTTATACTCCAGATCCCGAGCAGGTTTTGCCACTGCTGTTTTGCAAGGGATCTTAACTACACCATAATCTTATTTCTCCTCCTCCCCCAGTTTGGCTATGGTATTCTACCCATTTGTAAGGACTGCAGATGCATCCTTGAAGGACATAGTACAGTTTTGTACCTACCGTAAATGTAGATGTCCGATAGGCATGCATCTGCAGTCAGGATTACCCACCCTCCATCCCCTCTGTGGTACTCCTAGGGTATTTGCCCATCTTGTACCTAGCTGGGGGAATCTATTATGGTGTATTTGTTTGTATATATGTACATACATGCTTATTTTTTGTTTGCTCTCTACTATTTGCAACCATTTGCATTTATCCAAATTTAGCCTTCCTAGAGGGCACCTGGCATCTGGGGCAAGAAACACTGAGGAAAATGGCGTCGGCTGATGCCTTTATACCCGAAGAACTGCAGCTATGACGTCGGGTGAAGTGCGACACCAGCCGAGGCCAGACCCAGACTTTGGAATCCGGCCGACCGAAGGGCTGCCTGACGACAGGACAACCCATTTGTAAGGACTGCAGATGCATGCCTATCGGACATCTACATTTATGGTAGGTACAAAACTGTACTTTCTGCTCTGTGTGTGTGGGTGTGTGTGTGTGTGTGGGGGGGGGCTTGAAAATGGTATACGTGTTAATACTTTACAAGAAAAAATATTTTCTGACTTTTCACTGTCACAGAAATCTTTGATGCTATATTTATGTTATCTTCACATATAAACTATTGTAAATAACCAGCATTTAAAGCTTAGGAGTTAAAAGATGCTTATTGCATCCCTATTCATCTAGACTTCAGATGTTTCTTAAGGTTGTGTGTGTCTGGATTGCATTATTAGTTCTCTGCCTTGTTTGGGCTATCCACTGCATCAAGAGCGTTCACAAAGTGTCTAGCTCCAGTTATAGCTCATTGCAGGCTGCCAGGGTATCCACATTTTTCCATATTTAGACAACTTGCTTATTGCAGAGTCTTTTTCAAAAGTGCATGTCTTTGATTAGAGATCTCTTACACAAGCAGGGATTCTAAAAGAATATTCAAAAGCCTTTCTTGACTCTTACACACACAGCATTGTACTCCCCAGACACCTCAGTTCATAGAGCTTTTCTTCCATGGAAATATATATTTCTACTTAAACTTTGGTCACTGTGAGGGGATACTTCAGGATTTTAGATTTCATGGCTTCTATGATTCTCATAATATCCCTGCCAAGACTTGACATGAGAAAGATACAGTGGTATTTGAAGTCTCTTTGTTCTCAGCACCGACGCACTTTGTTTTTCCTAGTTCAAGTGCTGGAGTTTTCCAGGAGAGAAATCGTTAGAGACAGTGGATGCCCTTAGATATGAGTATCCCCATCTCCCTCCCTGTTCCAAAGTAGCCAGTCACCACAGATGCCTCAGACTTTGCTTGAAGAGCAGTTCCAGTGCATGTTTTTTGGGACACCAAAGACAGACATAAGCACATAATCCTCATGAGTAGATTTTATTTATTTATTTCCAGTTTGGTTACCGGGGAAGTCCACTGGGTCAACATGACCCGTTTTCAGTGGAGGCCCAGGGAGAAAAGCTCCAAGAAAGCATTGTACAAGTTCAATTACAATAAAATGCAGGAGTGTACAAGATAACATTGTATTGAGAAACACAAATAAGAATTTACAACAAGCATAGTTGGCAGAATCTGTTACGAGAGAAGTTAAGGGTGATTCAGTTACTTTTGATGCAAGGGAAAATGAGTGTTGAGAGTGATTGTCAGTTAAATTACATCTATTGAGGAATCAGATTATGCTTGCTTTACATACATAATTAAAGTAGAAAGTAAAAAATTATTCACAATATTTACATTAATTACAGGTTTAGTCATGCGAGCTAGGAATTTTAAGTCGGTTAAAGACAGTGAAGCTAAAAAAGTTAGAGAGATTGTAAAGGATTATAGGTATGAGACTGTGTGATATTTAGAGAGCTGTGTACCAGGGGAAAGGACACCTAGGGCATAGAGATAGCAAGGATTAAGTAGGGTGGAGGCAGCTGCATTTCCATTTAGTGGACAAGTGTTTGAAAAGTTGACTTTTGAAGTTGTCCGAGTTAGATGTGGTTCTTAGTGTGGAGGGAAGGGAATTCCATTTTTTGCCTAGAGCATAAAAGAGCAGTTGGCCAGCAGGGCGCTTGAGTTTGTGGATAGCAATTAGATTCTGGTGCTCAGATCTAAGTGTTCTGTTAGGAATATAAGGGGGAAGGATATTAGCTAGAGCAGGGCATTTTGTGGGATGAAGTATAAGTCTGTGCTGTGGATAGTTGCAGATAGTCCAGGTGGTTAGAAATTTCTAGCCAATTCAAGGATTGAAGGGTGAGGCAGTGATGGGTGGAATGTTTGGAATTGGTGGCAAATTTAAAGATTTTATTGTAGCAGTTTTCTAGTTTGGAGGTCATAGAGGCGGACAGGTTGGTTAGGAGAGTAGCACCATATAATAAGGAAGGAAGAAGATATGTAGTGGCCAGAGTATGCTTAGAGGAATTAGAGAGAAAGTGATTGTTCCCATACAACATACCTAGCTTTTGGTGTTTTTTTTTAATGTTTTGTTGAATGTGGGTGTCGAACTTGGTGTTCATCAACAGTTATGCCTAGGAGTTTAGCAGAAGGTACCACTTCTATAGGTGAGTTGGATTGGCTAAGGACTTTGAATTCATTTTTGTTATAGGAGTTGGTCTTAGAGGGGAGGAATAGTAGGATTTTAGATTTATTTGCATTGAGAGAGAGGTGGTTTTGGTGCATCTAGTTTTCTGTTGTGGAGAATGCAGTTTGAGTTTTTGTAAGCAGTTCAGAGAAGTTAGTAGCAGAGCAGACTAAGGTAGAATCGTCGGCATATTGAATGATTTTTGCATCTGGAATAGCAGTGTGGAAGTTATTGATGAAAATGTTGAAAAGCATGGGCCTGAGGATGGATCCCTGTGGGTAAACCTGTTGGGGTAGTTAAGAAGGAAGAGTTCTTCCATTTGACTGCCGAGATCTGTCTGACAGATAACTAGAAAACCAGGATAGAGTTTTTGTTGAGAAATGGTAGAGTAAGTGGTTGTGGGGAAACAGTGTCAAATGCCTTATACAGATGTGGTAAAACAGTAGAAACTAGGTGTCCAGAGTCCTGGGCTTGATTGACAGTTTCAAGGAAAGAGAGAAGGGTGGTTATGGTGCTGTGGGCTGGGCTGAAACCATGCTGAGTGGGTGTGAGAAGATTGTTTTGGGTTAGGAATGGTATAAGTTGGTAGTGAATGCATTTTTCAAAGATTTTAGAGATTGGGGAGAGCAGAGCAATGGGGTGGAAGTTAGAGACACTTGTATTTTTGCCTCCTTTATGAAGAGGGATGATATAAGCTGAGCGCCAAAGTTTGGGGACATAGGATTCATTTATGGATCTGTTTATAATGATGCTGAGTGGGAGAGCAATACGATCTGCAGCATATTTTAGGTAGGAGGGGGGAATATTGTCAGGAGCGTTACTGCATGGTTTGAGTTTGGAAAGGAGTTTTTTTTATAAAGTTTGTGGAGATGGGTTTAAGCTCAAACAAAAGAGGAGGGTTGTTAGGAGAGTTTGGAGGCTGAGAGTGAGGGGCAGTTGGGTTATTGTTAGGAAAAGATTTGGTAAGGGCAGAGATGCTTTCTATAAAAAAATGAATTGAATTCAGTGCCTAGTTCTGGGTCGAATTTGCTTGGGTCAGGACAGGGATTATTATTTGTGCCTGGATGGAGGAGAGAGTTTATAGAATTCCAGAATTGCTTTGGGTTTTTATTGTTATTGGACTGGAGCTTGATATAGTAGGATTTTTTGTCCTTGGTGATTAGCTGTTTTACTAGGTTGTGGAGCTGTTTATAGTGAAGCGGGGTAGTGGGCAGTTTATTATTTGGTAGAGCTTCCAAAGTTTGTCTCTTTGGTGCATAGCTTGTTTTGTTTGTTTGGAAAGCCATGGAGTTGTGTTAGTTTTTATTCTTTTATATCTTGGGGGGCTAGGGAGTTTAGAGTGTCAAGGGAGATGGAGTTGAAGTAGTCTAAGGCTTTGTCAAGGGGAAGGGTTTTTAGAGTTTGCCAGTTCATTTGTTTGAGTAAGTTTAAGAAAGTGGTGGGGTTAAAGTTGGTGAGGTTACGAGTGTGAATGTATTGATGTTGGTATGGGGAAGAGCTAGTGGAGCGATGGATGAAGGCTGGGAGGTGGTCACTAATGGTATCTGGAATTGTGCCTGAGTTGGTTATTTTCTTAGGATTTGAGACTAGGATCCAATCTAAAGTGGAACCAGATTTGTTTTATTAGGCCGAGTGATGAGTAGATTATTTGAGTAAAGTTGTAGAGATTGATGGATAGGGATGGAGAGGGGCTAATTATTTTATTCCGGTTAATATTTACGACTCCTAAGATATAAGTTTTGTAGTTAATTTTTGTGAATGCCCATAAGAGAATCTTCTCGAGAGTTGAGCTATTATTACCAGGAGAGATATAGAGGGCAATGATGCAAATATTTTTGTGCTTGTTTAGCTTAAGTAGTCCAGCAGTTAGTTTGGTGTTTTGGAATTGTGGGATTGGAATTTGGACGGGAATTAAGGTGAGGAGGTTAGAGTAGACTAAGGCAGTGCTGCCACCTTTTTTTCCTAGTCAGTCGTTTCTGGTAATATTGAATCCTTGGGAAAGGATCTCTGAGTTGGAGAGGAAAGGGTTTGAGCCAAGTTTCAGCTATGGCTAGGATGTCAGGTTGGTTGTGGTTTAGCCAAGTATGGAAGTGGTGAGCTTTGTTACAAAGACTCTGTGCATTGATAGTAATTATCTTTAGGTGATTAATGTGGGAGGAAGACGTTGAGGGGTTGGTGTTGTTGTTACAGTGAGTAGGACCGGGGTTGGGATGGATATCACCGGCTTGGAGTATGTTGTTGAAGGAAATGTCTTTTAGACATTTTGGTTTGCTAGGAATGTGTTTAGGGAGTTTTGAGATTAGATTAGGTGACAGTATCTTAGCTTTCCAGGGGAAGAGGAAGTATTTAGTGTGGAATAGGTGGAGAGGGTTGGGCTGTATGAGAAAGGGGGAGATAGAGTGGAAATGTGAGTAATAGTGAGGATGAGGATGGAATTGTATGGAGGTTACTTTTGTGGGTAGTAATGGACAAGTAAGGGAGGAATATGAGCTAGCATAGCATAAGGGAATTAGGAAGAGAGAAAGGAGACACTGGACCCAGAAGATGTGGTGATTTAAGGAGGTCATGTCAGATGAGAGAGAGATAAGTGTAGATTTGAAGGGAGAGAGAGGCTGATAATGAGAGAGGGTTTATAATGGGATTGAGGTTTTCTAGAAATAAAGGGAGAGTGGAGGAGAGGATGGGTGAGTAGGTGGAGTATGAGTGGAAGAGTGTGGGAGGAAGGGATTTTGGTGAGAGGAATTGAAATGGGTGTAGTAATTGGGTAATATGACTAAGAGGGAGGGGCAACTGATGAATTAGGGTAAGAGTACTGAGGTCGGGTGGAAATTGGGGGTAGGGTAGGGGAGCAGAGTGAGCCCGCAGGGCGAACGGTGCGGGAAGAGCAAAAGAGGAGTGCAGCAGAAAAAAGTAACAGCAAGAAGCAGTTGAAATAACTAAAGAGAGGAGGTTTGTACTAGATTATATGATTCTTTCTTGTTTTACTTTTCAGGCAAGGTATTTTAGTCAGCTCTTACTGAGGGAGGCTGAGTAAGGAGGGAGGGAATATTACCAGGTGTGAATATTAGATCACAGCTGGCTCTAGTGTGAAGATTAAGCCTGTTTGGTATATAAAGAGTGACTGGTGGGGTTGCGTAGGCAAGTGCTCCACCTAGAGGTGGAGGAAGATACTGAGCAGCAGGGATGAATCAAAAAATATTCTAAGATAGGACTAACAGGAGGGGGGAGAAGGCAAACGGTCTGTGGTTGGCTGCTAAAAACGCATGCACGGAAGGTCAGACTAACTCAAAGGAAGTACAAGTTAGCAGAGAATTAGTTGTAAGCACATACATTTACTCAGTCTTGTGTGTGTGTGGGGGGGGGGGGATCTTCTTAGTGGTAGCTTTCAAAGTACCAGGCAAGCAGGTGAACTCGAGGTATCTTCAGGAGTTTGCCAGAGGTATTTCTTTGCTTAAAATGTAGGGAGGGATCACCCGGGGCAAGTTAATTTACTCAATCTTGTGGGGGGAGGGGTTCTTCTTAGTGGTAGCTTTCAAAGTACCAGGCAAGCAGGTGAACTCAAGGTTTCTTCAGGAGTTTGCTAGAGGTATTTCTTTGCTTAAAATGTAGGGAGGGAGCGCCCAGGGCAAGTTACAGGGTGCGAAATCAGGCAGCCCATACCGCAGGACCGATGCAGGGATGCTGCGGACACCTAGAACATGGTTTGAAATGCTTCACAGTGAGGTGTTTCTGGACATTGCACATCTATGGAGTACTCGTCAAACAGATCTTTTTTCTCCCCTCCATACAGTCAACTTCCCCAGTTCTGTCAAAGAGTGCCAAGTACTCTGGCTTGGAAAGTGGACACCATGTCTTTTTCTTGGAAGGGGATGTTTCTGTATGCCTGTCCTCTTTAGTTTTCACTGCACAAGATCATGATGGACAGGTCCAAAGTCTCGCTGGTGATTTCCTTTTAGCCCAGACAGCATTGGTCCCTCCCCTTCTATTTCATCTGGCCAGTGGCAGTCATCACTAGTTACCTCACAGGATGGATCTTCTCACACAAGACAAGGGATCTCTCATTCGCTCTCACTTGCCCACCCTTCACTTGTCACTTAGGGTTTTGGTTCCTTTTAGGCACCGATTTTCTGAGGCCGTGGTTTGGGTTTTTTTGAGTCTAGGAAATCCTATGTGACTGAGTGGAAGAGATTTTCTGTTTGGTGTCTCAAGCATGACCTGGACACTTTTTCTTTGGGTATTCCTATAGTCCTTTCTTATTTGTGTAAGTTGCTCAATTCTAGTTTGGTATAATCATCTGTTGCAGCTCATTTGTCTGCTATTTCCTCTTGTTTACCTCTGGCTTCTAGTTTTGAAGTCCAACAATTTATGAAAGCTGTCTTTCATATTAAGCATCCAAGAAAACATTTTCCCATTTCGTAGCACCCTAATTTTGTTCTTGAGAAATTGACTCAGTTCCCTTCTGAACCTGCAGTTTCTTCTTCCCTACAACACTGTACTTGTAAGACTATGATCTTGGTGACTCTTAATTTATCAAGAGGGTCTCTGAAATTCAAGCACTGGTGCCAGTTCCACCCTTTTTGGTTTTTAACAAGGACAAACTTGTCTCTTTGTACTGATCTTCCTTTTATGCCCAAGGTAGTTAATGATTTTTCCTTTAATCAGTTTGTTCACCTTCCTTCTTTTTTCCCTTCACAGCATCCTTGTGAAGAGGGTTTGTCATAAATTGGATTTTCATAGACTGCTCAGATATTACCTAGACAAGAAAAAAAACATGTCAGGAAATCTAAGCAGCCTTTTGTTTCCTTTCTTACTAGGAAATTGGGTTTGGCGATGTCTAACCCTGCTCAGCAAGGCCATGGAACGAATTGTTATGGAACTTATAAACAGACATTGACAACCTTCAAACACTGGACCCCACCCAGTTTGGGTTAGTGAAGGGCCGATCTTGCCTCCTGAACCTGATTGACTTCTTCGAGTCAGTCTCCAGAGCCATGGACGAGGGTAAGGCGGTCCACACAGCCTATCTGGACCTCGCCAAGGCCTTTGACACCATCCCCCACTCTGAAATCATAGATAAAATTACTAAGCTGGGCATTAATCCCTACCTCACTCGATGGGTTGCCAACTGGCTTACTGACAGAACCCACACTGTAAAAGTAGCTGACTCCAAATCCAGCTCCAGACAAGTGACAAGTGGAGTACCTCAGGGTTCAGTCCTGGGACCACTCTTGTTTGGCATCTACTTCTCTGAAGTACAGGCCAATACTAAGGGACTCTGGCTAATAAAGTTTGCAGATGACTGCAAACGGGGAGCTTTTATTGAATCTCAAAATTATGTGGATACTCTACGAAAGGGCCTTACAGAAACCGATGCTTGGTGCCAGAGCCATGGGCTCAAGCTCAATGCCAAGAAATGTAGAGTTATCCCCTTTGGGAAAAAAACGTGTACCCATGAATTACCACATAGGTGGCAGTACACTAAACACCGAAAGTGTAATAAGAGACTTAGGGACACAGGTGGACAGTGGTCTCACCTTCGATAACCACATCACCACAACAGTCAGGAAATCCTTCTATGTGGCACACCTCATCACTAAGAGCTTTTCATCCAGACAAAAGGAGGTCATTGTCCCACTGTACTCATCCCTCATTAGACCCATTATAGAATACAACACCCCATTTGGTATATACCTCTCAATACACCTGCAACAACTTTAAAGGCCACAGAAATACCTCACTAAAAGAATCATATGCCTAAAGCAGATGCCGTATGCTGACCGCCTTAAAAACACTCAAGCTATACTCTGTTGCATATCGTCTACTCAGAGGCGATCTCTGCTTAGCATACAAGGCCATGTCAAACCCAGAGCTGTTGGACATGCTACCCTTAAAGAAATCCCAATCCCTCAGAACCACACGCTCCAGGGATCTAAACCTTGTCATCACAATAAACAAAACATGCTGGAGGGATAGATTCCTGACCCAGAGACTCCCCAGACTCTGGGATAGACTTGCCCGTACATGTCAAGCAGAGCACCTCTTTGGCCCTCTTCAAAAGGAACCTTGACGATTGGATGGGAGAAAGGAAATTCACCCCGGGGATCACGTCAGTCGCCCTGCTAGACAGGGGTCCAGGAATTAAATAGTGTGGGAAGAAATAGCCAGAGAATTGTTATGGCTAGGCTTGTCTAGGCCCTAGGGCCACTAGCCTAGTTCCAACCTATGAACCTATGTCTAAGCAAACCATCACCTCCTGGATTTCTAAGGCCATTTCTTTGTGCTATCCTTTTCGTGCAGAACAGTTTTCCTCTGCTGTTCGTGCTCATTCTACCAGGGCAGTGGCTGTTCTGGTGCTCTTTTCAAGGGTCTGGATAATAGGTCTACTTTGGAAGCTGCCCCTTGGTCTTCTGCTTTCACTTTCACTAAATATTGCAAGTTGGATATCATTTCTGGGGTTAGAGTGGGTTTTACCAGGGCCATACTTTCTTGGGAGTCCCCTTCTGCAGCTTCCTTATCCCATAATTTCCAATAGTTTCTGTACTCTCCCAAGATCAAAGAGTACTGCAGCTGTTATAAGGATGGTAATTGCAGAGTTGTATAAGATCTTAGCATAACAGTAGATGTTCCACTTCCCACTGTTGCAGTATTCTGTCCCTCCCTCTTGCCTCCTGTTATATTATGTTGCCTTTCTCCTGGCCAAGTGGATTTCTTGCATCCTTTTCTTCTTCTTCCCTTCTTGGATGTAGATATTTCTTTCTTCTGAGGTTGCTCTTATTCTTCTGGAGCACTTTATTTCTTAGGATTAGGTGCTTGTACATCATGTGTGTACATTCCATGAAATAAAACCAGAAGGTGAAGACTTAAGAGCCACAAAAAATATAATTTAAGCGCTTTCATCATACAATAACAGACTTCTTCAGAATAACAAAACTCTCCTGTTCTTTGCCTTAAATACCCACATTAAAACAATTAGCCAATAAAATAAGGCCATTAGCTGTTTAAAGAAACCTAGCCCATTAAGAACGCAAACATAAAGCATAAAACAATTTTATCATAACAAACATGATAGTTAAATGTCACAAAATACTCTATAAATCTCATAACACTTTTGAATAAAATTGGTTAGTTAATAGCCTTAACTAATTTATCTTAGTTTTACTCACCCATTATAAAAAATCAACTGCTCTCAATTTTAGAACACTAGATAAAGAAACAGCTTCATTCAGTCCTGGGTACTGAGCAGCATTCACCCTAAGCTGTCGCTTAAGTTCAAGGAGGGCAGGCCCATTGTGGTGACTGCCCCACATTTTATATAGGAAAGACAAAGTTGAGCCTCAGGAAATGTATATATCACCATTACTATGATATTAGTAAAAAAGATCTCGATAATGCTCTTACAAGCATATATCAGAGTATGCTGGGCATAAGTTTAAGTTCACAGTTATTGATCAAGTTGATTTGGGACAAAGGGGTGGTCTAGTGGATGATTATTTGGAGTTCTTGCAGTTTCCTTGTTTTTTTTCCTGTAGTCTCACCTGTTGTGGTCAGCTATTCCTCCCTTACCTAGTTCTGAGTTTCTATCCATTTAGGGTCGTAAATCCTATTTTTCTCTCTCTCTCTCTCTTCTGTTTTTCTACCTGTTGTAGCTCTCAGTACAGTTGTTGGTACTTCTTTTCCTTATTTCTTTCCTTCTTTCTTCCTACCCTTTAGAGGGTAACATTTTATATCCTTCCATTGTTGATAGTTTATAAAGAAAGTTTGGTTCTCTCTTCACAATTTTTTTTCTTTTAATTATGGCTGATAAACCCACAGGGTTCAATAATGCACTTCCGATGGGAGCAAGATACCTAATTCTGATGCCCAGAACGAGTGTGTGTATTGTCTGGGTGTTTCACACTTAAATGTATGCATGATTTAATTCTAGGGTCCTTATCAACTGTCATAACAAACTTGTCCTAAAGGGCTTGCTACCATCTTCTGTTCTCAAATCCCTACAAAAACTCCAAGGCCTCTTCGGAGGTGAAGGAATTAACCTGCTGTCCTAAGTCAGCTCTTGTTCAGTGCCTTCTCCTAAAGTAAAAAAAAATCAGATCCAACTCCCTGACGTCATCATCTTCTTCTTTCGGCTGCTCCAGTTAGGGGTCGCCACAGCAGATCAACTGTTTCTACTTCTTCCTGTCCTCTGCATCTTGCTCTGTCACACCAGCCACCTGTATGTCCTCTCTCACCACATCCATAAACCTTATCTTAGGCTTTCCTCTTTTCCTTTTACCTGGCAGCTTCATCCTTAGCATCTTTTTCCCAATATACTCTGCATCCCTCCTCAGCACATGTCCAAACAAACGTAATCTTGCCACTCTGGCTTTGTCTCCAAACCTTCCAACCTGGGCTGACCCTCTAATATACTTATTCCTAATCCTGTCCATCCTCGTTACACCCAGTGCAAATCTTAACATCTTCAACTCTGCCACGTCAAGCTCCGACTCCTGCCTTTTTGTCAGTGCCACTGTCTCCAACCCATATAACATAGCTGGTCTCACTACCCTCTTGTAGACCTTCCCTTTCACTCTTACTGGTACTCTTCTGTCACAAATCACTCCTGACACTCTTCTCCACCCACTCCTTCCTGCCTGTACTCTCTTCTTCACCTCTCTTCCACATTCACCATTACTCTGAACTGTTCATCCCAAGTATTTAAACTCATCCACCTTCGCCACCTCCACTCCCTGCATCCTCACCATTCCTCTATCCTCCCTCTCATTCACACACATATATTCTGTCTTAGTCCTGCTGACCTTCATTCCTCTTCTCTCTAGAGCATATCTCCACCTCTCCAGGACCTCCTCCATCTGTTCCCTACTCTCACTACAGATCACAATGTCATCTGCAAACATCATAGTCCACCTGCAGACAACAGCACAGAAATCCAACTCCCTGACATCCGAAGCGAAAACAGTCTGATTTGACATCTTCCGATCCGACACTTTCCCATTCTAAGTCTCCAATGACCCGGCCCCCAGGGTTCTCTCTGAAGCCTGTCTCTCCTTTGCTCCATTCTCCCTTCCAGTAAGAGACCTCGAGGAGAGAATCTCAGCCCCAGTCTATCACTTTGTCCATCAGGTCCTTCAGTAGCCTTTCTGAAGCCAAACTAGATAGGATGATGAGGAAGTTCTTCACAGCTAAGATTCAAATTGGGTTATCACTTCTCCATCTCCTGTCAGGTCTGTGAGCCTTCTTTCTGTTTTCCATACTGTGATTTCTCCTTCTGTGATCCAACCTGTGATTTTGGAGCCATTGGATCCGAAAAACCCGACTGCCTCCAACAGATCTGAAGACTCGGACTGCTTCTCTGACTTGTTCAGCACCAATTCCCTTGGACCAGGATGAGTTTCAGAGCTGAAGCATTGGCGCTGGATCTGGGGGGCTGTGTCTGACTCAGAGGTTGTTGGAGCTGTCCCTGCCTCTCAGGGCTTTGTCATTGGACAGCTTTGGTCTGGCTCCACTCTTCGAACACCTCTCCAGATCATATCACTGAGGAGGCTCCCCGTTAGAGAAAGCACAAGAGAAGACTGTCTTCCCTCAGGAGTCTCTCATTGAAGACACTGACTGTGATGAAGGGGATTGGTCCCCGAGGTCTCCACTGGATGATGTCTCCTTCAGAGAAATCTTATAAATTCTCAGGCAGAAATGTGGATGTTCCCCCAATTCCTTTTCACAGGAGAAGTCAGTGTTCCTGGCAGCTTTTCGGTCCGTCCTAACTGTCTTGGGCAACTCCCCCGGCTGATGAGCTTATAGATCTAGTCTGTCGCTGGGAGTGAAAGGCTTGCATTCCCCTTCATCCTGATGAGTTCCTTGCTCCCTTAAGGACAGGCCACATTGGAGCAAGAAGGTCTCTATTGATGCCATGGTTGTGGTGGCAGCTGCAAAGAAGGCACTGGCAGAACAGAGCTCCTCTGTCCATCGCCCTAACAGAGTCCAAGGTGTTTGACAGATACAGGAAGCACATCACTAGCCTGCAGCAGGATTTGACTAAAGAGCCTTCCAACAGTCTTCCTGAGTTCATGTATATGGAGGACTACAAGAAGTCTTCTTTACAGCTGGCCACTCTTCTATACATGTCTAATGTGTTCATGAGGTTAATTTTCCATGCTGCTCAGGGTACCTCACTGGTGGCAGGTTCAGGCATAGCCGTTAGGAGACATGGCTGGATGCGCTTGTGCGACTTTGTGTTGTGAAGCCTTTCATTCATCAGTGCTCCCTTTTGATGGATCATCCTTGTTTGACTGCATTGTTAAGGAAGCACTTTTCCAGAGTGAACAGGATGGAAAGACCCTGTCTGGCATAGGAATACGGTTTTCAGCATTTCTTTTCCAGGAATTGATGAGGAGGTAGGAAAATGTGGTTCCATAAATCCCAGGGTCCTTTCCAAGATTCATGTGGAGATATCTCCCCCAGAGGCAGAGGGGTGAGTTCTAATGGAAGATGCTGTCCTCGTAGCAGGGGAGGCCCACAGTACCATGTTTTTTTTAGACTCCTTTTCAGATAAACCCTTTCAGCACTCCTAAAAGGTTGCTCAACTGCCCATCTCTGGAGGCAGTGAGGGGGTGTTTGTGCCTATAACCAGACACGTGGGCATCAATCACAAAAGATACTTTGGTGCGGAAAATCATTTCCAAAGGTTATTTCGTACCATTTTCACAAATTCTTCCAAACATGAGGAAAAGTCTCCTTGATGTTCCACCTAATCAGAGGGAGGCAGCAGCTGTAGAAACTTAAAAGCTGCTAGACAGAAGAGTTATGCAGGAGGTCCACCAGACCAGAGAGGATTCAGAATCTACCTAAGATCCTTTTTAGTGCCAAAGAAAACAGGGGACCTGAGACCAATTCTGGACCCCAGCAAACTGAATTAATTTGTAAAGAGGTCAAAGATGTTCTTCGTGTTTCACTGTTGCAGTCATCACATCTGGGTTATCTGCTTGCATTAGCCCTCAGTTGGCCTGATTAACAAACTCTTGGGTCCTGCGTCGGTTTCTGTCTCTTCTTCCATGACGTCAGGTCGTCAGGGTTATAAAACATGCAGCCGTCACCATTACATCAGTCTTTCTTGCCGTGCGGTGCCCAAAGCAGAAGCAGTTCACAAGTGCCGTTCGGCCGACTCCTGAAATTTTCATTTTCGAGTTTCAGAACCGAAGTCTTCAACTAAAAGCTAAGTACCCCATTGGGGAAACTTTTTCTTGCTCTAAACCGATGTCAGTAAAAGTAAATAATTGCATTTCTTGTGGAAAGCAAATACCTCATAAAGATTTTCATTCGTACTGTATTCCTTGCCTAGGCCCTAACCAGGATGTACCTCACTGTCGGTTTTGTGCCTTATTTAAACCTCGAACTATCCGTCGTAGGTATATTTTTGCTTCTAAATATTTTGATGCTCGGTTCAATTATCCTGATATGTCTTCGGTAAGCCATCCGACTACTGACATTCCGAAAAAACGTAAAGATAAAGACAGAGAAAGGCTGCCTAGGTCCATAGCTGCCGACGATGCTTCTCCTAAGCCAGTCGCCAGTTTGCTGGTACTCAGTGAGGTGCTTTCACAGCCCCTGATACCTGCTACTTCAGATTTGCATGCCTCTACTGAGACCCATTCGGAGTCCGGTATGCTGCGAGATGCTTCAACTGTGGAACCTGCGGATTTCTCTACCTTGGATGGGTCTGGAGCCACTGTGCAGGCACCAGCTTTTGAGGGTGTATTAAGGCCTACTGACTTGCATATTAAACCAATGCCATCTTCTTCTTCAAGGCCTAAATTTCGAACCATGCCTAGAAAACTGACACCCAGACCCCGTGGTCAGGCCTCTATGCCTAAAAAACAAATAAGAATGGCTGAAGACCTTATTACTTTAATCAGGGGAAGCCAACCTTCCCCCTCTTATAGACCTAGGACTGAGTTTGCTTATGATACTTCTGACCAGAATTCTGAAATTTCTGTTTCCTCTGATGACCAGATATACCCTTATCTACCTATGAGGATTCTGATGCTGAGGACTCAATTCCCTCTGCTTCTCGCCAGAGGATTTCTCTTTTGGTGAAATCTTGCATACTCTCATGGAGCATTTTCATTGGGGAAAGTCAGGATTTCTCTGATTATAAAAAGAGGCTTAGAGATTTTTTACTCCTGCCCCAGCTCAGGCCTTTAGCCATACCTCCTGTACTAGACATTGTTGATGATGCTTTTTCGGAATCTAGCTTGGCCCCTGACTCTTTACCTCCTACTCCCAGAAAACCGGATAGATATTACAGGGTTCCTGACTCTCACAAGTTCCTTTTCAAAAATCCTACTGCGTATCCTGAGACCATTTCACAGGGACCCAAGGGCATTAAAGCTACTACTGCCAAAAATCCTACCCCTTCTGATAGAGACTCCAGGCTGCTGGATAGATGGGGTAAGAAGGTATACACTTCTGCAACTTTGGCCATTAGGGCCTTAAACTGCCAGTTTCATATGTTAAAGTATCGGCAACATATTATTGGATTGCTTAAACAGAAAATGATGTTGATTCCTGTTTGTGCTGAAAGTAAGGATTTACAGGATTTAATGCATTCTGCTGAACAAGTTGGAAAACATACTTTGCAATGTGGTTTTGATTCACTAGAGGCATCTTGCACGGCTGCTGTAACTGGGTCTGTACTTAGAAGGCATGCTTGGCTTAAGGAGCAGTCCTTGCCAGATCATGTTAAAGCTAAATTGCTGGATGCTCCCTTAACTCAGGATCGCCTGTTTGGCAACAAGGCGGAAGAAGTTCTTAAAAAGATGGAGGAAAAAGCTAAATCTATGCAAACTGTTAAAGATTTTTTGCAAGTGCAACCGCCAAGATTTAGTAGGCATTGGCCTTCTAAGAATTGGTCCTTTCTTTCCTCTTCCAGACCTTCTCAGTCCAAACCCAGATCCAGCAGAGCACCCAGGCTTCAGTCCCAGAGTATGCACAAGACTAAGCAGTGGGGGGCCTCCACTTCCAAATCTGGGAGTAATAAAACTCCCCCTTATAGTAAACTATCTCAGTGACTTATTTTTAAAACTTCCAAGCACTTTTCAATTTGACTGCCCCTTTGGGGGGAAAGATTGCTCTGCATGCAAAGAGCTGGGAACTCATTACCCAGGACAAATGGGTTTTAAATAGCGTCCCAAGGATACAGATTTCACTTCCACACATTACTAACCCCTAGTGGTTGGCCAGATCTACCCCCAAATCAGTGGGCAGAGGCCCAAAAGCAAGTACTCTCCCTCTTAAGCATGGGGGCTATTCAGTTGGTACCAGAAGAGGAAAAGGGACAAGGTTTCTACTAGAGACGTTTCCTGGTACCCAGAAAAGACAATTCATTGCGTCCTATCCTGGACCTGTCTACTCTAAACACCTTTTTGGTGATTCCAAAATTCAAGATGCTGACTCTTCACCAGTTGCTTCCTGTGTTAGGCAAAGATGCCTGGTTGGCAACACTAGATTTAAAAGAAGCATACCTGCACATGCCAGTCGGGGAATCTTGCAGAAGATACCTACGCTTCAAAGCAGGCTACACGCACCATCCATTCTCTGCACTACCCTTTGGCTTATCTACTGCCCCCAGGGTATTCACAAAGTGCCTAGCTGCAGTCATTGCATTTTGCAGACAAAGAAATATTCAGATATACCCATACCTCGACGATTGTCGAATTCAGGCAGAAAGCCAGGACATACTTTTGAATCTTCTGGCCATTGTACAAAGGGTGCTAACTTGTCTGGGGTACACCATAAACGAAAATAAATCACACCTAGTACCCTGTCAACAAATTATATTCCTGGGAGCAAGCTTGAATCCAACTTCCCAGAAATCACACCTGGTACCCTGTCTACAAATTATATTCCTGGGAGCAAGCTTGAATCCAACTTCCCAGATGGCTTTCCTCGCACCAGAGAAACAAATTTACTTGACAACCTACTTCAAACAAGTGGTCACATAAACCCTGCTATCTGCAAGGCAAATACTACAAGCCTTGGGCTTCATGGCCTCCTGCATTCTTCTAATTCCATATGCAAGGCTGCGTATGAGGATATGAGGAAACTACAGTGGTGTCTAAAAAGCCTATAGTGTCAACATTCTCAGGATCTAGAAGCAATGATTCCTATCATTCCTTGTCTACGACTAGAGTTCCTCTGGTGGGCAGAGGCCTACCACCAAAACAAGGGACTACTATTTACTCTACCCCCTTCCGCCCAAACCTTAACAACAGACGCATCAGACTATGCATGGGGGGGGGGTGCACCTGGCAGGGAAGTGCATTCAGGGCAAATGGAACCCAATTCAAATGCACCTTCACATCAATCATAAAGAAATGTTAGCTGTACAGAATGCTCTGACAGCCTTCAAGGACCATATTCTTCCAGGACAATTAATTGTAACGACGGACAACACCACTGTTATGTGGTACATAAACAAGCAGGGGGGTGTTACACATCTTACCCCCTCTGCAGACTAGCCATGGCGTTGTGGAACACAGCCTTGAGCTACCAAGTACATCAACAAGCTCAGTTCCTGCCAGGAAAACCAAGTACACTGGCAGATGGACTAAGCAGAACCCTCATGGACCCACACGAGTGGAAACTGGCACCAAGGATTTTCAACATGTTGAAAAGCAAATGGGGGAGCCCAGATATAGACCTGTTTGCCTCCCCCCAGAACTATCAATCGGAAAAAATTTGTGCAAGGACTCCCCACAGACAAGCTTGGAAAGTGGATGCTGTGTCCTTCATCTGGAAAAACTTATCAGTTTATGCCCTTCTTCCTCTGCCTCAGCTCTCCAAAGTACTACTAAAGATCAAACAAGACAAACCAAGGATGATTTTGATTGCACCAGCCTGGCCATGCCAACACTGGTACCCCCTCCTGTGCAGTGTGTCACTGTTGGCCCCATGGCACCGGCCTCAGCCTTCCTACCCTGTTGTCTCAGCAGGAGAACCAGATTCTGCACCCTCAGCTTCAAACACCGAACCTAGCAGCCTGGCTAATTACCTAAGCTCTCTTTTACCATCCCTCAATAAACCAGTGATGGGTGTCATTTTAGAGGCAAGGAGGCCTAGTACTAGAAAATCTTATGCTGAAAAATGGAAAAGATTCTGTTTCTGGAAGCAATCTCAAGGGATGAGCACAGCAGTGCCCAATTTACCTCAGATTTTACAATACTTAACTGAGATGCTTCACAAGGGCCTGTCTTTTTCCTCAATAAAAATTCACGCCTCAGCCATTTCAGCTCATTATAACACAGAATCACCCCTCTTCTCTCTTCCACTGCTCAAGCAGTTCCTCAGAGGGGCCAAAAATTTAAGACCAACCAGGATAGCTCCAACTCCAACCTGGGACCTTAACTTTGTATTGGAGAAACTCAGATTTAATATTCCTTTCTTGGAAAACAGCTTTCCTTTTAGCCATCACTTCAGCAAGAAGGGTATCTGAATTACAGGCCTTTATGGCAGTGGAGCCTTGCATCATCTTTCATGCGGACAGGGTGTCCCTCAGGACTAATCCCTCTTTCATGCCAAAGGTGGTATCCATTGTGGCCTTTAATCAGTCCATTTATTTGCGTACCTTCTTTCCTAATCCACAGAACAAAGGGGAATCGATATTGCACTCCTTAGATGTGCACAGACAACTTAGATTCTACTTGGACAGGTCTAAACCTCAAAGGAAATCTGAACAACTGCTGGTGGCATTTGCTGCAGGGACAGAGGGGAAGGTTATTTTAAAGTGAACCATCTCCAAATGGATAGGCCATTGCATTCACTTCTGCTGTAAGCACTATTGAAAACCTATCCCACAGGGTATCAGATCCCACTCAACCAGAGCTGCATCTACCTCTATAGCCTTTCTCAGAGGCGTACCTACCAGGGACATCCTAGAAGCTGCTACCTGGAGTTCTGTACATACTTTCACCAAGCATTACCATTTGCCAATTTTCTCTAAATCCAGAGCTGGCTTTGCCACTGCAGTTTTGCAGGGCCTTATAGCTGGTCCTAATGCTAAATAAATTCCTCCTCCCATCCTTAGCTTTGGGAATCTACCCAAATGTAATGACTGCAACAGTGAAACACAAAGAACATAGTGCAGTTGTGTGCACTTACCATAAATGTAGATGTTCGAGTGTATTCACTGTTGCAGCCCTGGTTACCCTCCCTCCAGCCCCCTGACTTTGTTTGGCTATACCTCTTCTCTCCTTTTCAATGCTTAAAAGCTTTTTGGTGTATTTTCTTTTTTGTTTGAGGTATAACCTTATATATTTATAGATTTAATTGCTTCCCATTAGGGGGGTACCTGACATTTGGGGCAAGAAAAACTGATGTAGTGACTTGGCTGCATGATGTTCTTCGTTCCACATTGCTGCAGTCCTTACTATTGGGGTAGTCCGCTGTCCAGTCGGCCCGAATACCAGAGTATAAGGCTGACGTCGGTCAGGGCGCATTAGACTGACGTCAGTACGTCAGGGTACTAATGCGCATGACCGACGCCATATCCTCAGTCTTTTTTGCCGCATGGTCCGATGCAGAAGCAGTTTTGCGAGTGCAGGTTGGCGTTCTGAAATATTTCGAGCGGAGTTTCAGACCGAATCAGAGTTGGCTAAGTACCCGTTGGGAACATTTTGGTTTTTCTTGCCTCAGTATTTAACCGGATGTCAGAAAAAGTGAATAACTGTATTTCTTGTGGGAAACAGATACCTCATAGGGATTACCATACCTTGTGTATACCTTGTTTAGGGCCTGAGCACGACGTTGTTGGATGCCGCTCTTGTGCTAGGTTTAACAAACGCACTATTAAGAGACGGTTAGACTGTGCCAGGTTAGTGTTTGGGAAGCGTTGCAATTATAAAATGCCGTCGGATGCTCCGACGCCCGCTTCGTCCAAGAAGCGCAAGGACAAAACAGCGAAGCCTAGGGTTGATGAACTGGCAGTCCCGGACGTCGGTTCTTTAGAAGGCTCAGTGGAGCCAGAGGTTTTGCCAGGAGTTTCTTTGGAGTCTCAGGCAGAGACTTTACTGTTACAGGATGTGCCTTCTCAGGAGGTAGGCCAGGCTGAGGGGGCTTCTCAGGTAACTGTTCTTCCCTCTCTTCCCAAGGTAGTTAGAGCCTCTCCTTCTGTTGCTAAGACTTCTTTGAGAGGTAGGCCAAGTTCAGCTTCAGTGGGGGCTTCTCCTAGCATTTCAGGTTCTGTGCCTAAGAAACATATGCTTAAAATGGCAGAAGATTTGATTACTATGATTAGAGGTTCTATGCCCCCTCCTGATAAGAGGCCTAGGGTGGAACCGGAGTTTGATAGTTTTGAACAGTGTTCAGAGGCTTCTGAGTCTTCTGTGGAAGATTTGCAGGAGTATCCTCCTTATTCTGATTCTGATGTGGATGATTCCACTCCTACAGCTTCTCCTCCTGAGGATTTCTCATTTTCGGAGACTCTGCATTCCATGAGGGAGCACTTTAAATGGGAAGGCCAGGATTACTCTGATTCTAGGAAAAGGCTTAGGAATTCTTGTTTTTGCCCCAGCATAGGCCCTTAGCTATACCTCCTGTGTTGAATGTGGTGGAAGATGTTTTTGCAGAGGCTTCCCTGAACCCTGATTCTTTGCCTCCTGCTCCTGTTAAACCTGATAGGTACTATAGGGTGCCTGAAGCTCATAAGTATCTTTTAAGAGTCCTAGGGCAGACCCGGAAACTGTTTCTCAGGGACCTAAAGGTGTTAAGGCCTCTGTGGTTAAAACCCTGTTCCCACTGATAAAGAGGCAAGGGCTTTGGATAGATGGGGAAAGAAAGTGTATACTTCTTCCACTTTAGCCATGAGGGCGTTGAATTGTCAGTTTCACATGCTTAAATATCAAAATTATCTCCTTTCACAACTGAAATCTAAGGTGGATGCTTTGGCGGAAGGTATTGAGTGTAAAGAGTTGCTGGATTTAGTTCATGTGTCTGAACAAGTGGGTAAGCATTCCTTGCAATGTGGTTTTGATGCTGTACAGGCCTCCTCGAGGGTGGCTGCCACTAGTTCTGTTCTTCGCAGGCATGCCTGGTTGAGGATCAGAATTTAGCTGAGCATGTTAAGACAAGGATTTTGGATGCTCCTTTACAGTCGGATGTGTTGTTTGGTTCGCCTGTGGAAGCAGTTTTAAAGAAAATGGAGGACAAAGCTAAGTCTATGCAAACTGTTAAAGATTTTTGCAGGTGCAGCCACCAAGTTTAGTAGAAATTGGCCTACTAAGGGATGGACATATCCTGCTTATGATTCCCAGTCTAGGGGTAGGTCTAGACGTGGTAGGGGCAGAGCTCAAGGTTCTTTTAGGCCTAGAACAGGAGTTCACCTGCTCAGACTTCTGGTGAGGGCAGGGGTCAGTCCTTTCGTAAACAGACCCAATGACCTGCCTTTTCAGCTGCCAGTAGATTCTCGTCTGGCAGCTCCTTTGGGAGGAAGACTGTCTCTTTTCAAGGAAAATTGGGATTTAATTACTCAAGACAGATGGGTGTTGGATATCATTCACCACGGTTACAGGTTTTATTTCCATACATTGCCCCCTTTCAAAGGCATGCCAGACGTTCCTCCTCCACAAAGGAAAGAGGCTCACAAGCAAATTTCTCAGTTACTCCAAATAGGGGCCATTCAGCCAGTCCCTGTATCAGAAAGGGGCCTAGGATTTTATTCTCGCCTGTTCCTAGTACCAAAGAAGGGGAACACGTGGAGACCCAATTTTGGATTTATCTATCCTCAACACTTATCTGGACATTCCCAAGTTCAAGATGTTGACGTTACAACAGCTTTTACCTCTGCTGGGCAAAGATCACTGGATGGTAACTTTAGATCTCAAGGAAGCTTACCTTCATGTGCCTATAAGGCTAAGCTGCAGGAAGTATCTGCGTTTTCGAGCTGGAAATTCTCATTATCAGTTCTCTGCATTGCCCTTTGGCTTATCTACTGCGCCCAGAGTATTTACAAAGGTTCTGGCTCCAGTGATAGCTTACTTCAGGCTAAAAGGAATTCAAATCTATCCTTACTTGGACGACTGCCTGATTCTGGCTCAAGAAAAGGAAGACCTTCTACAGCATCTGGAATATGTTATAGCAGTGCTAAGATGCCTAGGGTATTCTGTGAACGAAATAAAGTCCAGTCTAGTACCCTCTCAAGACATGTGCTTTCTGGGTGTGAGACTGAATACAGCAGCCCAGATGGCCTTTTAACCCCGGACAAACAAAAGAGTCTATCACTTTACTTCCATCAACTATCTCATCAGTCCGTGCTGACTGCAAGGACAGTCCTTCAAGCATTAGGGTTCATGGCATCTTGTATTCTGGTGCTTCCCAATGCCAAACTGCATATGAGGAAGCTACAATGGTATCTCAAAAATGTATGGACACAGCACTGCCAGGATTTGGACACTGTCATTCAAATAATACCTTGCCTTCAAAAATAATTTTTGTGGTGGGCTCAGAAATGTCACCTAAACAAGGGACTCTCTGTGACCCGGCCAGAGGCGAGTCAGATTTTAACGACAGATGCCTCGGACATTGCTTGGGGAGCTCATCTGAATGGAAAGTGGATACAAGACAAGTGGCCTGCCAGACTACAGCATCTACATATCAACATGAAGGAGATGTTAGCAGTCCAGTTTGCATTAATGGCTTTCAAGGAGTTACTTCTTCCAGGGCAGGTGTTGATTCTAACAGACAACACAACTGTCATGTGGTACATCAACAAGCAAGGGGAACACATTCTTATCCTCTATGCAGGCAAGCAATGATTTTATGGGAGACTGCGCTAAGCTTGCAACTAACTCTTCAGGCAAGGTTTCTGCCGGAGCACAGAACTCCTTAGCAGATGTGTTAAGCAGACAAATCATGGATCCCCACCGAATGGAAACTGGATCTTCATGTATTTCAGAAATTGACAGTGTCATGGGGAACTCCAGACATAGATCTGTTCGCTTCTCCACTAAACCACCAGCTGCCAAAGTTTTGCACAAAGGGGTTTCATCACACAGCTTGGAAAGTGGATGCTCTGTCTTTCAGTTGGAAAAACCTTCATGTGTATGCCTTTCCACCTCTGCCTCTTCTTCCAAAGGTGCTATTGAAAGTCAGACAAGACAAGCCAAGGATGATTTTGATAGCTCCAGATTGGCCTCGGCAACACTGGTACCCACTACTAAGGAGTCTGGTAATGAAGCCTCCATGGCCTTTACCTTTGATTCCTCATCTGTTATCTCAGAAGGACGGTCATCTGCTCAATGTCAAGCTTCACTCTCTTCATCTAACAGCCTGGCATATTCTGTGTTGAAACACAGCAGGTCTCAACTTCCTCAACAAGTTTTAAATGTGATTATGGAAGCTAGAAGACCTAGTACAAGGAAAGTGTACGCAGAAAAATGGAAGAGATTTTTATTTTGGAGTACAGCAAAGAATTTGGAGATTTCTGAGCCTAATTTGAGTGTGGCTCTTCAATATCTTACTGAGTTATTGGACAAAGGTTTGTCCTTCTCTTCCATTAAGATTCATGCTGCAGCAATTTCAGCTCACTATGATTGTGACCCACCTTTGTTTTCGCATCCTTTGTTCAAGCAGTTTCTTAGAGGGCAAAGAATATAAGACCCCACGTAGAGCTCCTACTCCTGCTTGGGATCTCAATTTTGTGTTGGAAAAACTTACTCTACAACCTTTTGAGCCTGCGGCTACTGCTGAGTTGAAATACTTGTCATGGAAGACTGCTTTTCTGCTGGCCATTACTTCTGCAAGAAGGGTGTCTGAGTTGCAGGCCCTTATGGCAGTAGAGCCCTTTTTGATTTTCCATAAGGATAGGGTATCATTACGTACTAATCCTTCCTTTATGCCTAAGGTGGTTTCTAGTGTGGCTTTAAACCAAACTATTCATTTGCCTACTTTTATGCAGACCCCAAAATAAAGGGGAAAAGATTTTGCACACTTTAGATGTACACAGGCAATTGCGTTATTATTTAAGCAGGACTAAGGATTTTAGGCAGTCTCAGCAGTTGTTTGTTTCTTTTGCTTTGAGTTCGCAGGGCAAGCCTGTGTCAAAACAAACTATTTCTAGGTGGATTGGGTTTTGCATTGCATTTTGTTATTCCCATCATGGCAAGGAGATTCCAGCTGGGATTAGGCCTCATTCCACTAGGGCTACTGCCACTTCAACAGCATTTCTAAGGGGTGGCAACTAAGGATATTTTGGAGGCAGCTACTTGGAGTTCAGTGCATACTTTCTCTAAGCATTATCACCTTCCTATCTACTCTAAGTCTAGGGCTGGTTTTGCCACAGCTGTTTTGCAAGGCATGTTGTCAGCTCCTACTTCTTTATGATTTGCCAGCCTCCCTTACCTCTGCTTTGGGATTCTACCCAGTAGGACTGCAGCAATGTGGAACTAAGAACATAGTACAGTTTTGTACCTACCATAAATGTAGATGTTCGAGGATCCACATTGCTGCAGTCCAATTTACCCTCCCTCCTTCCCCTCTGTGTTTAGGGGTGGTTGTGTAGGTGAGGTTATATGCTGATATTTTTGTATATATCTTTTTGTATATATTGTATATATTTTTGGTGCAGGTATTTTGGGCCTTGTCTTTTTAGGGTCTTCTGACATCTGGGGCAAGAAAAGACTGAGGATATGGCGTCGGTCATGCGCATTAGTACCCTGACGTACTGACGTCAGTCTAATGCGCCCTGACCGACGTCAGCCTTATACTCTGGTATTTGGGCCGACTGGACAGCGGACTACCCCAATAGTAAGGACTGCAGCAATGTGGATCCTCGAACATCTACATTTATGGTAGGTACAAAACTGTACTTTTTATACCCCTGACGTCACGGAAGAAGTGACAGCAACCGACGTAGGACCCAAGACTTTGTTAATCAGGCCGACTGAGGGTTACTGCAAGCAGATAACCAAATGTAATGATTGCAACAGTGAATACACTCGAACATCTACATTTATGGTAAGTGTACACAACTGTACTTTTTCTCTGTACCTATACTAACAATTACTCTGTAGACTTTAATTCTACACAGTATCATACATATATATCATTTTTTGCATTCATTTGTTTGTTCTCTGTACCAACAGCACTGTTTTCTTATGTCAGTGTTGCACTTCCAGTTGGCTGAAGTGAGAAACGGGGTAGCTGCCATCAGAATTTTGTCACATTTTTAATATTAGCCAGGGGAAAAAATTGATTTCTTCACAGTGAAGTGGAGATGCCCACTGTCTTAATGATGGCAGATTGTTCAGCACTGCATGCAGTTGGAAACACATTTTATTCCCTGAGATGTGTCTGTTTCACTCATGCATAAGAGGAAAAAACTTGTGTAACACAGGAAGTAAATGGTTGTGAGAAGCTAAATTTAATTTCAGTCATATATCTTGAGGATAAATGTGATCTGTAATAACAGAGCTGTGAGAGAAAAAAAAGACATGTATGAGTGCATTGTGAATGGGAACAGATGCAGCAGTCAGTCATTTCTTTGCTCGCTGCTCTTGTGTGCTGTGTATTTACATATTCTTGTAGTAAAATTGGATAGCAGCCAAAAATGCTAGGATCTGACCTTCATACCCTGCCTACCTTTTTTCCTTTGAGTAAAGGTTGCAGACAATTGAAGGTGATGCTTTTAAGAAGCAGGATATCCTAGTACAAGTAGGAATGAGCAGAAGTGTTGTGAACATTTATTCATGGTGATAGGCACATGTTAGCATTTGTATGGCAATGCTAGTAAACATTACACAGCTTTGGTAACTCATTTTATATGCTAGCTCTTCTGAGAGTCAAAGTAAAATTAGTAGTTTGTGGTGCTGCATTTATTGAAGTGGTCAGTGTCACTTAACATTCACAGGCTGTAATGTCAGCTTTAGTACAAAATAAGCATAAGAGAAATGTGAACACTGAATTAAAAATGGCAATGAAGTTTGCCTTCAGCAGAATTCTGAGTCACCCTTCGACGCACACAGTAATTTTGTATACTTAATTGTACACACCATCATATAATACCCTTGGGTATGTCACAAACCATGTTAGATCATCTTTACAGATTTTTCACTCACTTTTCTAAACTTTGACATTATTGAAGTAGTAATCTTTTCTCCTTTTTAGGCAGTTTTTTATTTTTATTTTTTGAACTTATTCTTTTTTTTCTCTCCCAGACCATCAAGTCCCTCCCCTTTGCTCCTAATGCACTTTTGTTTCCTCCCTACCTGTACAGATGTAGCATCCTTCTTTGGAAGGGATCTTCTTGTGAAGTGGAGTACTTTTTCAGTAACCTCATCTTAGTATCCATGCTGGGGAAAAGTTGAGTGCTACTCTGCAGTCATTCTCAGGAGGCTGTTTTTGCTATGAGCCTGTGAGCCTAACTCTTCTACATGGCCATGCTACAGTTCCTCATCAGGGCATGTATGGCTTTCATCACCTGTGCTTCTCTGCTTCTTTGTACGTGCAGCTTTGCTAATGTCAAACGTTTGTTCCTGATGTGTAGTGCCCCATGCTGTACACACTTTTAACCATAGGGTGTCAGCTAGAAGTGTAAGATTTGAGAAAGAATTTCTATGCAGTTGTGTAAAGCGTACTACAGTATGCTGTAAACAGACTCTTTTTCCAAAAAGTTTAAAACTTGTAAGCTTAGAGCAGAGACTTAACCGTTGGTCTATTCATTTTTTTAATGCTCATCATTAGATCATGCTGCAGTAGCCTAAGCTATATGGGTTATAACCTGCCCAGCATATAACAGCTGAACAGCTTCCAAAGCTTTAGGGTACTTCCATATGCTCAGACTGTTGATGGCTCAAGCAGCCAAGGGAGATAATCAACAGTCAGGGCAACCAGCTCTTCAGAGTTTTCCTGATGCCATGGAGTGCTCCTTTTGCAAGCTTTAAAGGATTGATGGTCAGCTAGTGTATCACCATTGCTGCACTGATAACTTCCCTTCAAAGAAAAACATTCTACATTTGTTTTTTTTTTATGTGAAAAAAAACATACTTTTGTGAAAGAACTGTTTAATTATTTTTATATTACTGTTTTGGGGACTCGCAAGACAGTCTGTATGTTGAACTGCTGTTTTAATTTATTGATATGTGTTTGATATGTCTGTTTTTCTTTTTATTAATAATTTTAAAATTTTGGGAGGGGGCTAGAGCAAGTGCATTTTGTGCTTCTCTCTGTGTAATAAAAGAAAAAAAAAAAAACAGTCCTTTGTTGTCCTTGCCTTTTACTGGCTATTAGTGTCATCTCTTATTGTGTTTCAGGCATATTTCTATGCTTAACCTTGGAACAGCTTAACTGGATCTTCAGTTCTTTTTTCCAGCTCAATAGCCTTTGCCAGTTCATCAGGCTGCTGCTTTGTGTCAGCCACAGATTGGTGACCTCGCAAAGTCCATTTCAGGTTCTTCTCACTACTAATACTTTTCCCTGGGTTTCCTCTGATGAAGTATCTTCAGCCACCATGGACCAGGGGTTAGACATGTCCCCTGTGGGCATGTAAGAACCACTCTTTTTGACCTTGGAGGAAGGAGCAGGGAATGCTTTTCTGTCTGGCTGGACTAAGGTGCCTTTTGTCCAGTTTTATGTCCTTGACATGCGTCTGGCATTTTTTTATGGATACTCCTTGTTAAATGTTTGTCTTCCCCTGTCTCTTTTACCCTAGACAGGAAAGATTTATTGGGTATACTGAGGGCTTAGTCCAGGCTCTAAACCCTTCACATTCTAGTTCTGCTGGTAATAGAAAAATAATTCCCTTTCCGAAGATTCCCAGCATGATGAAGGGGAAATGGATTTGGAGGGAACAAATTCAATTATTTCTCCTCAGGCAACAAATCTTGATTCTGGGGATAGTATCTCTTCTGGTTTTCCTTATGAAGAGTTTTTCTATTCTGAAACCATATCTAGAATGAATCAGTATTTTCAGTGGGAGCAAAATGACATTCCAGCTTCTTTAAAAATATGTGATTTATTTAAACTGGAATTTCTTCAGCCTACTGCTGTTCCTCTTATTCTGCCAGCTTTGGAGGAA
Source organism: Protopterus annectens (assembly GCF_019279795.1). Classification (NCBI taxonomy): domain Eukaryota; kingdom Metazoa; phylum Chordata; order Ceratodontiformes; family Protopteridae; genus Protopterus; species Protopterus annectens. The sequence goes on along the minus strand of NC_056747.1, from coordinate 403,758,153 downwards.
GATGGTATTACAACCTGCAACATGCTTGACAGCCAGCCTGTAGCCCCTAAGACGACAGGTAGACTCTGTAAGGTTCCTCAGACCTGCAAGTACTTCTTTTCTAATCCTATATGTGACCCTGCAGCTGAACATTTAGTAAATGCTAATTTCTTTCCCTTTTACAAGTATGGAAAGCATTTAATAGGTTTAGGAAAGTAGTATATTCTTCTGCCATTCCTTTTTAGAATTCTTAATTGTTAAGCTCAAATGGTAAAGTTTTTGTTTGCTTCTTTTGACATGGTGTGGAACATAACTGATTTTTTCATTCATTTATGGATAAATCTTCTGTAAATGCTGTTAACTGCTTCTGTTTCTCAGGTAACCAAACATTCCCTGTAATGTTCTTATGACACAGCTGATGCATTTTCCAAAGCACCAGCTACAGGCATGAAAAGATTTGCAAGGTTGCAGTCTTAAAACTTGCTTGAAGGTGTAAAAAATGTGAAATTTGAATCTTTCTCATGATAGGGAGATTGTATTTTGACCATTTGCTTTTGAGGCCTAGAAAAAAATTGTTGAGAGGAAAACTGATTCAAAGGATGACTCAGATTTTCACCCTTTCTTCTCAAAGTCTGTTAAAGGTTTCATCCCTAATTCAGAATCCTTTTATAAAAAGCAAAGTAGTGTCAACAAACTTTAGTCAAGCAGATGCTCAAAAAATGATGGCAATGAGGCTTTAAAAATATGAATAAATAGACAAACTAACCACTCACCTAAACACACTGTTCAACCTCAGCCTCTCCACAGGCTGCATACCCATAGAGTGGCGCATAGCAACAGTTACCCCGCTCCACAAAGGTGGAGCCACAACAGACCCTGGGAACTATCGCCCTCTAAGCCTGACTAGCTTGGTCTGCAAGACTATGGAGCGCATCATCATGGAACTCATTAACAGAGACATTGGGAACCTCCAAACACTGGACCCTACCCAGTTTGGCTTTGTTAAGGGCAGATCATGCCTCCTAAACCTGGTGGACTTTTTTGAGACGGTTACCAAAGCTATAGACAAGGGAAAGGTAGTACACACAGCCTACCTTGACTTCGCTAAGGCCTTCGACACCATTCCCCATTCTGGTATTATAGACAAGCTCACCAGCCTGAACATAAACCCCTACGTCACAAGATGGGTTGCCAACTGGCTCACGGACAGAACCCATATGGTGACAGTTGCGGGAGCTAGGTCCATCTCTAAACCGGTTACAAGTGGTGTTTCCCAGGGCTCAGTCCTAGGACCCCTCCTGTTCGGCATATACTTCTCAGAGATACAGGCAAGCAGAGGAGGACTGTGGTTGACCAAGTTCGCAGACGACTGTAAACTAGAAGCTATAATTGACTCTCCGGCTGACACAGACATCCTCCAAAAGGGTCTCACTGAGACGGATACCTGGTGTCAAAATCATGGCCTCAAGCTAAATGCCAAAAAGTGCATAGTCATCCCCTTTGGAAAAAACAAAGTACCCACAAACAACCACATAGGTGGCAGTCCCCTAAATACAGAAGACGTAATAAGGGATCTGGGGACCCAAGTAGATAGTAATCTCACCTTTGACAATCACATTGCCAAAGTGGTTAGAAAATCCTTCGATGTGGCCCACCTAATCACAAAAGGGTTTGCATCCAGATCAAAACAGGTCATTGTGCCCCTCTACTCATCACTCATCAGACCCATCTTAGAGTACAATGCCCCATTTGGGATGTACCTTACAAGACACCTGCAACAGCTGGAAAGACCACAGAAGTACCTCACCAAGAGGATCAATGGCCTCAAACAGATGCCCTATGCAGCTCGACTGAAGAAACTCCAGTTGTACTCGGTTGCATACCACCTACTCAGAGGTGATCTCTGCCTGACATACAAGGCCATGTCCAACCCAGAACTGATGGATATGCTCCACCTAATGAAACCTTATCCCCTCAAGTCACACGCTCTAGGGATCTAAACCTTACCACAACAATAAATAGGACGTACTGGAGGGATAGATTCCTGTTCCTGAGACTTCCCATGCTTTGGAACAAGATCCCAGTCTACATTAGGCAGAGCTCCTCGCTAACACTCTTCAAAAGAAACTTTGATGAGTGAATGGGAAACAGAAAGTTTACCTCGGGGATCACTTCAGTGGCTGCTGGACAGAGGCACAGGGAACTAATCTAAGGGGACGGCGAAAGCCAACACATTCTGGCTAGGCTTATAAATGCCTTTGGGCAGATAGCCTAGTACCCACCTATGAACCTATGTGGGTAGTCACCCGGAGTCAAGGAAAGTCCAGCAAGTTGGAACGACTCTTTACAACTTGTTCCCCTCCCACCCTGGTAACCGTTCTCCCCCCCCCCCAAAAAAAAATCTGTTTTTCCATTTTTCATTTTGTCAACAGATAAGCTCAAACAAATGAGTTCTGAGAGTTGCCAGTCAGGGGTACAGATGGCAACAGGAATCTATACATCCTTTTTAGGGGACTCCTCCGCTCCCAGCAGATCAAACATCCTTATTTCCACTGCTAGTAAACAGCTGTTGGCCCAAGGAGTAATAGAACCTGTCTCCTCCTCATTTGAAGAGAGAGTTTTTCCCCCCAAGGATGTTTCTGATACCAAGAGGAGTCAGCCATTCCTAAATATTCCTTTCTAAACCAGTTTGCGAAAGTTCAAAATGCTACATCTTCATAACCTGTTACCTCGTATTCCCCCTTTCAGTTTTCTTTTTTGTTAACATTGATATTTAAAGGATGCTTATTTCAAGCATTTCTTAAAATTTTCTGTGGCTGGATTCTTCTTTCAGTTTTCTGTATTACCCTTTGGGTTATCCAGTCTTCCAAGGGTATTTACAAAGTGTCAGTTTCCAGTGATTGTTTGTTGCAGACTGCAAAATATTCACGTTTGCCTTATTTAGACTAACTTACGTTTGCAGAGTCTTTTTCAAAGTGTTAGGAGTCTTTCATTTGGGTAAGACATGCCTTTCATAGACTGGTTTTCCAGGAGAACATTCAAAAATCTTCTCTAATCCATCCCAGAAAGTAGTATTCCTGGGGTGGCTCCTGGATGCAGAGATTTTGCCTCACAGGAACAAGTAAATCTAATTTTAGATCTATTTTTAGATCTATTCCTGAGTTCTTCCACTCAGCTGAGGACTTTAAGGGAATTCCTCAGGATTTTTTAGTATTCATGGCATCTATGACAGTTCTGATTCTCCTATACAGACTCCTTATTTGAAAGATTCAGTGGTACTTAGTCTGTATTGTAACATCAGCAACCCCTGACTTTTCAAATTTCAGTTTTGAGATTTGTAATAAATTTTTTTGTGTAAATTCAGGTCTTCCATTTTCCCTTCCAGCTTCACTTCAGTCTGTAACAACATATGTCTCAGGCTTTGCTTGGGTGAGCTGTGTCTTTGGGGCATAAAAGTGCAGGGTCTTTGGAAAAAAAAGACTAACCAAAATGTGGAAACATCAAATAATGTCAGCAGTAGTAAATGCAGTAAAATGTCTCATTTATCTGTGGTCTCTGGGACCATTACAAGTGGTCACTGACAACACTACAATGATGTAGTATATAAACAGATGGAGGGATCACTATCTTCTGTGCAGATTAACCATGGTAGCTCAGCATGTAGCAGTGCAGCATATTCTCACTCTGCAGGTTTCTTGAATTCCATTTGAGCACAGTTTTGTGGCAGATGAAATGAACAGAACCAGGACAAATGCTCATGACTGGAAATTGAACTAGGGAGTGTTGCAGGATTTCATCTAGCTGTGTTTAACAACTTGGATAGATCCAGTGGCAAAAAACAACTGGGAAAATTCTGCTCCAGGATTCCTTGCAAGCAGACCATTTCCTTGGACAGAAATGTTCAAGTGTGCCTTTCCAAAGATATCCAGGGTCATTCTGAAGGTTCAGAAGATATCTCCAAAGTGCGTTGTTGTGATTCCTTTCTGGCCCAGGCAACAGTGTTTTGTTTTAGCACATGTGAAAGGTTTCTGGTTGGTACCACATTAAGAACAAAACAACCCCTTTAAATCTGTCATTTCTCTGTTTCTGCAGTATTTGTGTAAGTTGTTAGCCCCTGGCTTTTCTTATTTCTTAATCAAGGATCATCTTTTGGCCATTTCAACATGTCTGCCTATGGATCCTACTTTTACATTGCACTTTCATGTCAAGCTTTTTTGAAAGAGGTTTATGCATACCTATCCACCTTGAAAGCATGTGACTTCATTGGGATGTTAATTTTGTTTTGTAAAAAAAAAAACAATAAACGAAGAAAAGCAGCACACAAGCAGGCCCAGGTATCCACAGTATAAAAAAAAAAACACAAAATCCACCAAGAAAAGCATTAGAGAAGCTAAGAAAGTTCTTTTTAGCGTAGTTAAAATTTAATGTTCACTCTTCATCCCAAAGACTTCATCAGAAATGGCTATTCATCCCAAGTACTTCATCAGAAATGCTCTCTTTCTGATGAAGTCTTTGGGATGAGTAGCAAACATTAAATTTTAACTACGCTAAAAAAGAACTTTCTTAGCTTCTCTTGTGCTTTTCTTGGTGTATTTTGTGGTGTTTTGTAAAATAAAATTGACACTTCCTTATTTTGAACCAGCCCATTAAGCTGCTTTGAAGTTATTTACATGGAAAACAATGTCACTTATTGCTGTGATTTCTTCAAGAAGAGTTTGAGTTGCAAGCTCTTATGGTGGATCAATTTTATCTCGTTTACAAAGGTAGGGTTTCTTTGAAAATGATTTCTTCATTTATGCTTAAAGTGATATTTGAGTTTACTTTCAGCCAAACGTCTTCCTGTCTTCTTTCCAGAACTTTAAAATTGGTAAGAGAGTTCTTCATACTCTTGATGTCACATAGGCAGCTTGGATGCTATCCTGACACAACTAAAACCTTCAGAAGTTCTGATCAGTAATTTCTTGTGAAGGTAAAAAAAAAAGGCAATGAGGGTCAATGCAGACCGTTTCCAAATGATTGACCCATGCTATTTCCTTTTGCTAATTCCATCCTAACAAGCCAATTCCAGGCAGGGTTGACGCACATTCTACTAGGGCCTTGCCTTCTTCAGTGGCATTTTGGAAAGGGGTGAGCTCTAGAAGTGTCTGAGTCCGCAACTTTGTCCTCTGTACTTACTTTTCACAAAGCAGGGGCTCCTGGACCCTCATCCTTCCTTCTCCCAGGCATTTAAGCATTGATATTCTACTCATATGGTTTAGGCTACAATCCAGTTGTGTAAGAATTTACTGTAAGGAGTCTGATTTTTATATACATAACATTGACTTGTTTTTGGACTCTAGCCTCCCTTCAATTGCCATGAAAGCTCTGAAGAGCTTGACTCCCAGACTGGTGATTTTTCTGTCTTGGCTGCTCGAGCCATTAGTGGTCTGGGCTGTTATGTTAAGTTTATTTACAGAACTGTACTTTCTCTAACTGTTGGTGCGGCTGTGCATTAGTCAGCCTTTAAACCAGTGCAGGATGAATTTTCCAGATCATAGACTGCAGTTTTTCTTTGAGTGTTTCAAGGAGTGTAAAGCATTTTAAATAATGACTAGATGGATCTTATCCTGAAGGAGTGCATATCATGCTGACATTTCAGGTTTATGGACTAATCTGTAATAAGGGCTCTGTTCCTTTTACTGTAAAACTAAGGCTGACCAAGAAAACTTTACCCAGGCAAGGAATCCCCTCCCTTTTTCCCAGCCTGAGGCTGTCTTGCCTAGGACACAACTGAGGTTGGTTACAGAGGTGAAAACAGTTTCATCCTGTCACATTTGTCCTGATATTTTACAGTATTTTTGCCTTTTTCATCAAGCCATTTGAATTCTTTTCAGTTCAGTTTGTTCCTTTTTTGCTTTTCTTGTAATTTTTTTTCTTTTTGTACTCTTAATAGCATTATTTCCCTCCACCTGTGCTGCCACTTCCTTAGTTTGATGGACCTGTTTTTTTTCCAGTCTGTTACTGTTGTAATACCTTAAAACGTGTGTTGTGGGCCAAGATTCCTCCACAGGATCTGCATTCTCATGATGTCTTGGAGAGGTTCATCTCTCTGAAAAATGTAAAATGCTTGCTTGTTTCAAGCCTTCCTCCATGAGAGAGAGAAAAGCCTGTCTTGAACTTGAAAAACTCAAGGCCACTCCAGTTCCTGATACCTCAAGAAGACTTTCTCCCTCAAACGCAGTCCCTTCTAAACCTTCAGAATTAAAAAGAAAACCTGCTCAGTCCAATCAGGAAGCTGCAGCCCCAGCTGTTTTTATTACATAGAGAGAGATGTCTCTTTTAGACCCAGTAGCATAGCGCCAGTGGTATCTGACCTAGACTTAGAAGACCCCCTACACCTCATTTAGGAGGGTCTGTTAGGTCTAGAAGGTTGGTGTCAGTTAACCTGGATTGCAACAAAATGTGGCAAACCTTCATCTAATTGCAACGTATGTTGTCCCTGGACTTCTCTCCCGCTAGTTGAGCACCCTTTCCTCTTCAGGAGCCAAGATTCCTTTTGGAGCCAAAATTCCCTTGCAGGATTGGCAGTCCTCAATGTCTTAATTGTTTTGGGAAGGGGCTTTTCTTTGAGAAATTTGCGGTATGTTCTTCCTTCTAGCTTTCTACCTTGAGAGATAGGTGAGCCTGTCTTGAGATAAAAAGCGTAAGGTTACCTCATTTCTCAAGAACCCAAGAGCTTCACTCTCAGAGCTTCCCTGTTGGTCTTGGCCCTTTCCAGGATGGCAGGTCAATCAAAGCAGGATGTTCCCTTTCCTCCAAAAAAACATACTCTCTTAGCCTCATCTGCAGGTTTTACTTTGCATTGGGATGTCTAGTAGACTCATTCACATTGTCTTAGTTGTGTCTGGGCCATCGTTGTAAACTGCTAAACATCAAGCAGGATCTGTTAGGTTTAGTAGTCACTTTATCTAGGTTACTGAAAAATGTGGCAGACTTTCCTGTCAATGCAGCATATGTGATCCATGTTCTTCTGCTGTGCAACTTTTGAAGTGAATGGAGCATCATCTTTACTGGCGTTTTCCTCTTCAGTATCCAAGCCTTCCTCACTGAGACCCCGGCAAGGCTTGATTGCAATCTGCTTGACGATTGACCCAGAGATGCTAGGGTCACTGTTGCTGGCCATGCCGCAGTGGCTGCAGCTTTACTCTTGGAGCTGCAGCCTTAAATCTTGACCATCCTGTCATTGACTGTTCCATCAAGGCTAGATTTTATTGTCTTACGTCTTTAGATGTTGATGTGTCCTTTTGACATCAACATTGAGTTCTTCCAGTTCTTTGTCTGCTCCCAGTGCCTCTGGACTGATAATTTCTTCCCGGAGGTCAGCCTTGCAACATTTGATGACAATACCATTTATTTATTTACATTTGTTGACCGGGAGTGTCCGACTGGATGTAGGTTCATTTTCAGCGGAGGCCCGGGGAGAAAAGCTCCACAGTTAAAATAAACAGACAGTAGTTGCATTGGATTACATAGCGATTAACAATTTAACATAGCAATTAATTACAAACATATTTACAGATGAAGAACATAGCACATCAGTACTGAGTTCTTTCATTTCATTAATTTTCATTGATTTCAGTTTAGACATTGAGCATTTTGCAGATAGGATCAAGACTGTTGAAGTTCTTCATTGTTTACATTACGACAGTTGAGGCAGCAGGGATCATTGATAGTCCAACTCCTGAGTGTGCAGGCTTCTCTGCATGTACCAGCACTGACTTTGCTGATGAGTGTGGAGAAAGTGCAATTGTGTAAGTAAGCTTACCATAACAGTAGATGCTCAAATAGATTACTGCTGCAGTGGAAAAAGCTATACGGGTTATATCCTGCACAGGTTATAATAGATAGACAGCTTCCAAAGCTCTAGGGCACCTTCCACACATCCAGACCATTAATGGCTCAAGCAGCCAAGGGAGACCACAATTTTCTGCCTCAGTGGCTCTCCTCCTGCTTTCAACACAGGGGATTAGGACTGGGATCCTGCTCCAGGGTCTATAGTGGCATCTGGTCCTGTAGCTTCATCTGCCTCAGATTCCTCCCCTTTTGATACATTCCACCATCAACCCACTGACCTACTAATACTTAGTATGAACATTTGTAGCACTATGAACAAAATAGAAGAACTACATGCCACAATCTCACTATACAAACATGACGTTATGATCCTTACAGAGACCTGGCTCAAGCCACACATCAAGGATGACTCCTTAACCCCATCTGGATATAATATTCATAGATCTGACAGGCTAGCCAGAAGATTAGACGGCGTTACCCTTCTATGTAAAACTAACTTAAAGATCCAGTTCCTGCAAAAAAAAAAAAAAAAAAAAAAAACAGACTTCAAAAGTGCAGAAATGCTACCTGCTAAACTCCTCATAAACCAGTACAAAGATCTAAACTTACTCTGTGTTTATATACCCCCAGGCAATAACCCAACTACCTTAGAATCAATACTTCATTGGGCTTCCCACTCCCTACCTCGTGAAACTATCCTGTTAGGTAATGTAAACATCATTTGGAGCACCATCCACTCTCCCACCCCCACTAGCCATATTAACCTCTACAACTTTACCCAACTCATGCACATACACACACCTGTTCCAACAAAACCACTAAAAAGGAATACATTCTAGATTGGATCCTTACTAATCAGCCCCATACTGCCCATCAGTGTGGTATCCTACCCAACTCACTAAGTGACCACAACCCCACTTGTATCCTCAGACATAAATCAAACCCAGCAACCCACCAATCCTACTTCAGATCCGTTCCCAGAAAAACTTCCCCACTTCTCACTTTTTCTAGATGCCTTAGAATCATGCAACTGGTCTCCCATCAAAACACTTCCTCTAGACCTAGTAGTTGAATATTTTAACTCCACATTTCTAAATATCCTTAACCACCCAGCTCCACTTAAAATAGAATCCAAAGTAACCCAGCCCCATGGCTATGGAAATCCACAAGATTCTTACTCAAGGACAGGGACAAAGCTTGGAAGGCCTGGCGACAGCTTAAAACACCCACAACTAGGTAAGCCTTCCTTAAGGTCCGTAAGTAACAAGGCTAAAAAACAAATTAGGACTGACAAACAGAATCACTGTATCTTACTACAAAAAAAGCATGGGTACCAATACACAAAAATTCTTGTCAGCAGTGAACAATATTCTCCAACCCGGCCATACCACTACCACCCCCCCAAACCTAGACAGATCAAACAACGATGTACCGTCCAGTTTCAACAACTATTTTACCTCCTCCATACTTAACCTTATTAACAACACAAATCCCTCCAACCCTCCCCCACCTTTTACACCTCCAATAAATAGTCCTCCATTTGCATTCAAGCCAGTACCAACATCTACTATCCAAAAACTCTTATCCAAACTCAAACCCATCACCCTCGCTGCCGATAACTTCCCTGCAGAGTACCTCCAACTGGTCTCTAGGGCCATAGCCTAACCCTCTCTCCTGACATTAGACTTCATAACAGCACTGCAACTTTCAAGAAACATCTTAAGTCATACTTCCTTACCAACCGGTTATGTTACTTCACTTACCCACCTTATCCCCTTCATATGTGACTGCACTTACCCACCTTATCCCCTTCAATACCTTGCATAGCTACTACTTTCTTAAGCTGCTCTAAGGACAAATACTGTGACATCAACTGTTGATTCAATATAAACCACTTTGACTCCTATGTTTACTTTTTTGATTATGTTTTTCCAACTGCAGATTACTTTTTTTTCAGTTGCCATTTTTAATGTTGTTAGTGTCATAATTAAGTAACTGCTATCTTCTGATTACTGCTGTAAGTTTTATTTACTGTGTAATTTCTTTTTAGTGTATGGAGCTTTTCTCCCCAGCCCTCCACTGAAAGTGGACACCAGCTGTCCATTCAGACTAACCTGGTAAACAAATGTTAAGTAAATAAATAAATAAAGTAATTACAAGTATGATTTTGATTCACCATAGAAATTCTCATCCCATATATTAATGAGGACAAAGAATCAGAATCCTCTACCGTTCTGCATGGAGATCCCAAGTTTGATGGCATCTTCTTAATAATTCAGACAAAGGTGGGATGGACACCCATGTCTCCCTCTCCATCAGGGATTAGCCTGACAAAACTCTTCCCTTCCCTAAGTGTATCTTTCTGGGTAGTCCCAGACAAGATGATGTCTCCGTAAAGACTGCTCTTCAATTTTTCCCTTAGAACTTCTCTACTTGCAATCTAAACAGTCTATTCTCTATCTCAATAGCTCAGCACTTGCTCCTAAAGCATTTTTATGTAGGTAAAGTACTTGTATACTAAACAAAGTACTACATTAGCCTAGAATCCCCTTGAGTACCCATTTCCCTATAGGTCCCTTCTGACTCAGTTACACAGCAAACTTTTTCACTTTTTCTAGCATGTCGAAGGGTCAGTTGCTAGCGTCCTCTCCTGTTCAGCTGGTGAATCTGGGCATCTTGAGGCAATGTTACAATTGCCTCATGTACACAGACAACCCACTCCTTCTCCCACAAAACACAAATACATGTGAGAGATGCAACTATATAGCCAAACTGGAGGCTGAGCTCTCTCAACTCAGGACTGGCAAGACCAGACAGGAGGAGAAGGAAACCACGCACACCACAAACCCAGTTTCACATAGAACTATCACAACTGCAAAACAAACACATAAACACACAAAGACATACTCGGAGGCACTGATCAAAAATCTACCAAAACTACAGAGGCCTCCAAAGCAGACACCCAAGCAACTGCCACCTCAAGACATAAGACATGCAACACATAGTTCTCAAAGTCAGTGTGCTAAACAGTCACAGCCCTTAAGGCCAAACACAATGCCAGACACACTTGTTATAGGTGACTCCATAGTCAGACACACTGACATCCCACTCACCAGACTGAACAAGGAGAAGATCACAGTTAGCTGCCTGTCAGGCGCTAGAATCCGCCACATAACACAAGCACTCAGGTCACTCCACAGCAAGTACAAGTATGACTCAGTCATTGTCCATGCCGGTGTGAACGACCTGAGACGTACCTCCCTGGACTACATGAAAAGAGACATAGAGGAGCTCTCAGATTATGTAGCCCAGGCCGGTATGACCCTGACCCTGAGCAGTATCCTACCCTCACCAAGAATGATGCCACAATACAGAGACAAAATGATCAGCTTTAATAATTGGCTTAATTACTGGTGTCATTCTAAGGGGATCCAATGTCTGTCTGCCTGGGATGACATGCTTGACAAGCCACGCTGCTTCGCAAGGGACGGCTTGCACCTGTCACCCGTGGGCTTCCGGATTTTGGCAAAGGATCTTGCCACCCCCATAGTGCCTTTTTTAGGCAAGGCTCAAATGATAAACCTACCGCCTTAGAAAACAAAAATGGAGAAAAACTAAGGGTAATACTGCTCAATGCCAGAAGTCTAAACTTCAAGATGCATGCCCTCGAAGCCCTCCTCAGTATGGAGAACATCGATGTTTGTGCTGTGACTGAAACCTGGTTCAAGGCTCCTGAGAGCACCCCAGCACTATCAGGTTATACCTCATATCATGCATTCCGGCCCCAAAATCCGGTCCGAACTACAAAAGGAGGGGGAGTATCCATATTCATAAAGGATACCCACACCTCCAGGTTAGTGGCAACGCACGAAGCATCGGAGACCATCCAGGTGCAATTAACCATAGGTAAAACTGCCCTACAGTTTGTAACATGCTGCAGACCACCTTCTCAAATTCAGGAAACCCACACAGCCTTCCTGAAGACACTGGAGAGTATAAATGTCTCTCCAAACACCATCATATTGGGTGACTTCAACTACCCAAACATAGACTGGGAACATTACTCAAGCCCCAACACCCTAGCCCAAAGGTTCCTTGAGTTCATAAACTCAAATGCTATGGAACAACTAGTCACCATTCCCACAAGAGGAGAAAATATTCTAGACCTGATCATCACAAACATGGGGACAAAATGCTCCACACCGGAAGTATATCCCTCATTGGTGAGATCAGACCATAAATTAATCTCACTGGAGATCCACATCCCGCCCCACCCCAGCAAAAGACCACAGTGAAGAACTTCTCAAAAGCAAACTTCACACTTCTTAAGACTGGAGTGGTATCCTTCAAGGCCCCGAGCCAGTGGAAACCACAACCCACGCTGCTGAAACCCTTACAAATGCCTTCTACGAGCACCTCCAGGAATGTATGGATCAAGCAATCCCTAATAAAATCAAGACCCTTTCCACCAAAGGCAGGCCCGGTCTGGTGGACTCCAGCCATAAACAAACTCTACAACAAGAGGAGAAAGCTACTACATGACAGAGCAAAATCCCTAAATGGGAAGGCATCTCTGATCAATACTAGCAAAAAACTACGATCACTCATAAAATCATCCAAGGCCAACTTTGAGAGAAAAATCGCTAATGACACAAAAGACAATCATAAAGCCTTCTTTAACTATGTTAGAAACCTGGGTGGAAACTCCCAGATATGCTCAGAATTAGTCCAAAATGATAAAAATCACTGAACCCACAGACATTGCCAACATACTGGCAGACAGGTTCAGTGCAAATTTCTCCCCCCCCCCCCCAAAAGGAGAAATATCTATCCCACCAGAGTCTAGCCTCCCAAACATCTCAGATGCCCAGGTGAGAGCTGCTCTCTCTAAAGCAAAAAACACAGCATTAATGGGACCGGACGGTGTCCCCGGCTGTGTGCTACATGAACTCAATGAGGAACTAAACCCACACATAAGGCTGCTGTTTAATCTTAGCCTTACTACAGGATACGCACTCAAAGAATGGCGACGGCAACTGTGGTCCCACTCCACAAAGGCGGTGCTTCTACGGACCCTGGAAATTACCGCCCCATAAGCTTGACGAGCCTTGTCTGCAAAGCTATGGAGAGGATCATAATGGAACTCATAAATAAAGACATTGGGGACCTACAGACACTGGATCCTACCCAATTTGGCTTTGTCAAGGGCAGATCCTGCCTCTTGAACTTGGTCGACTTTTTCGAAACAGTCACTAAGGCCATTGATGAGGGTAAGGCAGTTCACACAGCCTACCTTGACCTAGCAAAAGCATTCGACACAATACCCCACTCGGGCATCATAGAAAAGCTCACCAGCTTAGATGTAAACCCATATGTCACAAGATGGGTTGCAAACTGGCTCAAGGACAGAACACACAGGGTTAGAGTTGCTGGTGCCATGTCAGACTCTAAGCCGGTCACGAGCGGTGTCCCACAGGGCTCAGTCCTGGGCCCCCTCTTGTTCGGCATTTATTTTTCTGAAGTGCAGGCAAACATATGGGGATTGTGGCTGACAAAATTTGCAGATGACTGCAAACTGGGCACCATAATTGACACTCCATCAGACACAGACATCCTCCAGAAAGGTCTCATAGAAATGGATAACTGGTGCCAGAGCCATGGCCTTAAGCTAAATGCCAAAAATGTATAGTCATACCCTTTGGGAAAAACAAGGTAACCCCAATTACCACATAGGTGGTAATCCATTAAACACGGAAGAAGTTATCAGGGACCTGGGGACCCAAGTTGACAGTAACCTCTCTTTGACACTCACATTGCCAAAGTGGTTAGGAAGACCTTCTACATTGCCCACCTGATCATGAAGGGATTCACATCCAGATCAGGAGAGGTCATTGTACCCCTGTACTCTTCACTTATCAGACCAATGATTGAGTACAACGCCCCATTCGAATGTACCTTACCCGACACCTGCAGCAGTTGGAAAGACCCCAAAAGTTCCTCACCAAAAGGATAAAGGGGCTCAAACATATGTCATACGATGCCCGACTGAAGAAACTCCAGCTCTATTCAGTCGCATACCGCCTGCTCAGAGGTGATCTGTGCCTGACATACAAGGCCATGTCCAACCCGGAATTAATGGACATGCTCCACCTCAAAAATCCAAATCCACCAGAGCCACGAGCAAGAGACTTAAACCTCAACACGGATATAAATAGGACGTGCTGGAGGGACAGATTCATCACCCAGAGACTCCCTACACTATGGAACAGAATCCCAGTCCATGTGAGGCAGAGCCCCTCACTGACTCTGTTCAAGAGAAATCTTGACGAGTGGATGGGAGATCGTAGGTTTACCCCGGGAATCATCTCTGTATCACTGCTGGACAGAGGCACAGCAAACTAATGGGTATAGTATTCTCATCCTAAGGGGTGGTGAAAGCCGCACACACTCTGGCTAGGCTTGTAAATGCCCTAGGGCAGATAGCCTAGTATGAACCTATGAACCTATGAAAATTCATGGAAAACCTAAATGAGGCCTGCTTCTGTAAAAGCCCAGTCAGATTATCCAGCCTCTCAAGAACTTGCTATTTAGCTTCCACTCTGGAATGTGAGTGTATTTACATTGGATGCTCACTCCACAAAGCACTGCAATCCATACAACAAAGCTTCAACTTGCTCTGGACTGCACAGGAAATAATTGTCATGAATCTACAGTGTTTATTATAAGGGCAGTAAACTATATGTCACAACCCTTCAGTTGAAGAGAGAGTTGGCACAAGAAACTTGTAAGACTCTAGTAGGGTTGCTTCTGACTGCTTATAATCTTCTGTGTCGCTGTTGCTCCTCAGGAAGCTGATAAGGATTAGGAGATTGGCACGTCCTCTGCAGCTGTTGGGTTGTCCCCTTCAGGTAATGGAGAACCATTTCTGTCAATCTAGGATGATGGAGAGGCTGAGGCTTTACTACAAAGCTGACCTAAGGATCCTGATTCCCAGGGGAAAAAAGATCTTTCGGTCAGACTTTTTTCTAGGTGGTGTCTTAAGAAAAGAAAACTAAGTTAAGCATGTGTTGTCCCCTGCATCACCTAGGACGGACATTGATAAGAGCTTATTTCATGCCTTTCATTCTTTAAATAATGATGCCTTACTAAATTTTAAAAGAAGATTGTTTCCCCCCTCTCCTAGATACTAATTCCTAGTGTGAAGGACATGAATTAGACTGGAATTGCATTTCTCTAGTATGTACTCCATAGAAAGGGGATTCAGATTTTGAAGAAACATTTTATTCAGATTGTACCTTTGAGAACTTTTTTTTTTTTTTTGAAGATGTGAAAAAGTTAACTGCTAACCTCCCTTCTTCAGAAATTAAGACATCTCTGAATTGTGTAATAGCTTCTGTTTCTCACGTAGACAAACACTCTTTGAAATGTTCTTACGACTGCTGATGCTGTTTCCAGAGCAACTGCTACTGGATCAGGATCAGTAATTAGAAGGTTTGCTTGGTTACATTTGCAAAATTTACCAGAGAATGTAAAAGTTGAGATCTTGAATGCTCCCCTTAATAGAGAAGTATTGTTTGGCCCTAATTCTGGTGAGGTACTTGAAAGATTTAATGAAAGAGGGAAATCAATTCAGGGGTCACAGATCTTTCAACCCTGCTTGCCAAGGTTTAATAGGACCTTCCAATTCAAGATCATTTTATGGTAAACAGAACAAATAGTCATGGTAAGTTTCAGGTAGACAATTCCAAAAAGCGGCGGCAGGAAGGTTAAAAAAAGGAGGGAGCTTCCCAAATCAAAGGACAGGCTAAAACAGTGACTATATGCCCCTTCATATGTTCCCCCTTCCCACCCTGGCATTCCCATTAAGTTTTTCCCCAATGTCTATATCTTCTTTTTCCTCAGTGGTATCAGGTAACTTCATTCAGGTGGGTTCTAAGAATCATTCAAAAAGACTATAATTGGCAGTGGGCATCCCTTACTTCTTTTCAAAGAATTCTTTGTTTGTTAAACCAGATTTCTCTGTTTCCACCAGTTTTGGAACAAATGTTGTCTCTAGGAGTCATGGAACCAATTCCCACTGAACAACCATGGATAGAATTTTATTCAAGAATATTTCTGGTGCCAGAGAAAGAAAGCACTTGGAGAGACCAATCCTAGACCTTTCCTTTTTAAACCTTTACATCAGTATCACAGAGTTCAAGATGCTTTTTTTTCAGTTTGTTACGACTAATCTGACATCTCAGTGTCTCTAGATTTGAAAGATGTTAATCACATCCCAATTGTCAAAAATGTCAGAATTTTTTAAAGATTTTCTATATCTGGCTTATATTTTTATTTCTCTGTCTTACTTTTTGGACTATGTACAGCTCTAAAGTGTCTGGCACCAGAATAGTGCCTTGCAGGTTGCAAGGCATTCATGTTTTTCCACATTTAGACAACTGTCTTAAATTTCACAATGTCAGGAGTCTGTTCCTTGGATAAAGGGTCTCCTTCTTGGCTTGGGGTTCCAGGTGAAGACAGAAATGTTTTCACATTCCTTCTCACAAGATAGTATGTCTGGGATGCCTTCTGGATAAATCTCTCATGAAGACTTTACTTCTTCAAGACAAAGTAGACTTTTACAAGGAACAGATTATGACGTTTTTCCAACCAATGTCTGATTTTAGCCAGGGGATATCCCAGGATTCTGGGTTTCATGGCCTCTGCGGTTCTCATGATTCCTCTGGCAGACCTGTCATGAGAAAATTTCAGTGGTTCCTCAAATCTGTTAGGATACAAAACCAGCACCCACTAATTTTCAAGTCCCAATGTTGGAATTTGTCAAAAGGGTATTACTTTGGTGGGAAGACCAGTACTGTTAACCCAGGTCTCCTATTCCTCCTCTTCCTCCGCCCATCTTTTGCTCAGCCTGTAACCACAAGTGTTTCAATTTTTGCTTGGGGAGCTGTTTCCAAGGGGGTGAAAGTTCAGTGTCTGTGAATAAGCAGAACAGTGCAAAACACATAAATGTCAAACAATTATTGGCAGTAATGAATGGCCCTAAAATTTCTTAATCATCTCTGAACTCTAAGCCCTCTTAGTAATCACAGACAACACCACATGATGTGCTGCATAAACAGGAGGAGCAAAATCATACCTCCTTTGTAGAATAATTATGGTAGCGTGGGACCTAGCAACTCTTTACAGTTTATCCCTTCAGTCTACCTGCATTCCATCAGAGCAAATCATTAGTACAGACAAGCTGGGCAGGACCAGAATAGATCTGAATGAATGGAAACTGAACCGGAGGGTCTTCCAGGAACTGATCTAGCTAGCCTCCTTTCACTACAGACAAGTTACATATTTGCATTGCAGCTGCATGCATCCAGATCATATTTTTTTTCCAATATAATGCAAAGCTAGGTGGTCAGGACTTCTAGGAAAACCACAAATACAGACTTGTATAATTTTGAGCTACGCAGTTTAAAAAAAGAATTAAGGCTAGAGTTTTTGATGAGATTCCTTTTGCTAAAGGGAAGAGATGGATTTTAGCAGAGAGAGAAATGGTAAAGTGAGGGACACTTTTGTGAAGATGGAGTATAGAACAGCTGATGAAATAAACACAAGGAATGTTTCATCCAACATACCAATTTCCCTGGCTTACTCACAGCATGAGGTTCTCCCGTTCGATTCTTGGCTGGGCTTGGGAGTGCCTTCTGTGTGGAGTCTGCATGTCCTCCCAGCGGTTGGGTAGCGTTCGAAAGATATGCGTGCATAAGTGGGCATGCCTTTGTTGAAGGTTGGGAGTCGAGCTGGCACCTCGGCGGTTCGTAAAAATCTACTGCCTGTCATTAGCGGACCTGAGTTCTGCTGTGGCGACCCCTTACCGGGAAAAGCCGAAAGACGAACAACAACATAGTAAACATTTGAGAGATTTGAAAAATATTTTTAAGAAGAATTGGTGTATATAACAGTCCTTCAGTGGGTCAGTGGTCCGTTCTGGAGGTCAAAGGGGGGGGGGGGGCAAGACCATGTCTGTGTGTGTGTGGTTCTTCTTTAAGCTCACCCAGTCTGAAAACAGAAACTGAAACAAAAGGCCAGTGAAATTGTCTGGTTGGCTGGAATTAAGTTACTGGTTAGTAAGTACACTGCCTGGATGCCAGCAAAGAAGAAATTAGGACATCCTGAAAGAAAATCAACCAGAAAATGTGAGGAGTAAACACTGGTTGGTAGGAATCATACAGCTGTTCAGCAAAAAGCAGTTCAGGCTTTAGCTTTGGGACAAGAGATGGCAACCAGTAATTTAGAGGAAAAATAAATTAAAATGTACTCTGAGGTGATTAAAATAAATAAAACATTGAAGGAATGTATCAAAAGGAAAAGTAGCAACAGCTTTAATTATCTATTCAGATGGATTAATAAAACTGCAAAAATCAGACGAAATGAAGAAATGGCTGGCCTAAATATGGTGCTTCTCAAGAAGGGCTGTTTCAAGAAATAGAGTAAGAAGACAGGCTATATTAGACAACACAAAGGTGTGTTCCATAGCAGGATTTGTTAATTGACAGGGCACACTAGTGTTATACACCGAACATGATTATGAGAATGCATCCAGGACATACATTATTAAAAATGAAGTCAAACCAGCAGAAGAAAGAGTTGATTCTTACTTTTCCTTTCTGCCAAAGTTTTGTATTGCACATTGGAGATAGAAACTTTGTCATTAATGTTTGTCATATATTTCAAGTGACTGATGATATACATATACATAGTATGTTCTTCACCCCAGCCGTCAAAGGCATTCACATGTATATATGCCTAGTACGTGATTGTGAGAATGATTTCAGTAATATTCAAATTTGTTGCTCCTAGACAGTACACCTCTCTTACACAAGCTATAGTAACCTCCTTTGTACACCTCTGAAGTCTGTGAGAAACACTGCCCTCAGCTCAAATGCAAGCTATAATGACTTCATGTGCCCACCTCTAAGGTTTGACTGTGATGAAAATTAAAGATGTAATATCCACACAATCTCCAGCCCCTCATAACCCGTAGCAGCTTTATGTACACACATTTGAGCAGGGCTGGTTTTAGAATAGGTGTGGTTGTAAACAGAGGCTATTATTAGCTTTATCCCAAAAGGGTCATATCTCAGCACCATTCAGGTTAAACAGCGTATTCAGAAAATTGATACATTTTTCTCCAACAAGCAACCCCCACAGAGTCAAGGATGATAAAGGGAGTCCCCATTATCCATTTAGACAGTCTGGTGAGTAGGGGTAGCCAGACTCCAAGAATATCTAAGTGTCTGAATGTTCTGTGATATATGTTATGTCTTACTTTCGAAATATAATTACTTGTTAGGTACATTTTTTACTGATACACAAAAGAATAATGTCTGTGTCCTGGCATTATTGGGCGCATGCAAAGATAAAAATCAGTGATGCTTTTTACACACACACACACACACACACACACACACACACACACACACACACACACACACACACACACACACACAAACATGCATAAGCCACAGCAGTACTAGGTTTGTACTTATTTCAGCAAACAGCAATGCCTTGTGCAACAATTGTACTGCCACACCAGATTAGTCACTGCTGTTTAACAGTCGTCAAACATCAGAAGCGGTAAGATTTATCTCACTGAGGAGTAATGCATACTTGTCACTTTCCCTACTTTCACAGACCGTCCCTGATTTTGTTCATACTTTTGCTTTATAACATCGTAAAAAGTCCGATTTGCTGGTAAATCCTTCAGGATTACAAACAGTCAATTAAGCCAGACATCCGTGTTTTATACTTATTGTCCAAAAATAGATGTTGATGCAAAAGATGTTATTCTAGTAACTTTTAAAGTGAATTAGAGTCATATTTAAACATATTTCTGATTCTGAGCATTTATTCTATTATTTTTGGGATTGTACTGAATTCTTAAGCAAAGAAATTGAGTTATAGTATCTGGTGTTCTGGTATTAGTTATAAAACTACCTGAAAAAGAAACTATCCCTGATGATCGGAAGCATCAGCTCTTCTTAAAATCCAAAGTTTGCACTGAGTTAAGTCACTCTGGGCTGCTAATCCCTCTAGTGCTTATATTGCTCATGTTCATTATCAGCTTCATCCTAACAGGGTCGTATCACAGCCCTGTTCATGTTAAAGAGCATAATTAGGAAATTAATGCATTTTGCATTCCTCATTTTTCCCCAACCAGCAGCAGCTTTTGTGGAGCCCCCACACAGACAAAGATGATTAAGGGGGCCCCTGGCAGCCATGGTTTTTCAGGGACCAAAAGTTGGCTATGTAGTTAGTTTTAGTGGAGAAAATGCCCAAAAGCAGGGTTTAACTAAGCCAGGAGCACTATGTCAGTGGTAAAATATGGAATTCTGATGCCTGTTACTTGACAAAACACCATTACCACAACCAGAAAAATCTTTGAATTTTAAGGGAGATATAAATAAGAGTTATTACCCTCATAGTTTATTAAGTATACAAGACTGCTGTACTAGCTTTCGTTGGTTTTACAGATGTGACAAAATATCAGGGTAAGATAACTTGCTATAGTTGGGGCCCCCAGCGACCGTAGGGTTCGCTGGTGCCTAAAACCGGCTGTGGAAAGGGGAAAAGTACAAGTTGTAAAGTGGGAAACTGTTCCAGTAACTAAACCAGAATGGGTGGAGGGTATCGGACCAAAGGGCCCGCAGGGAGCAGCCATGCCTGTACACAACATGTAGCCTGTCTGTCCTGTGTATTGCATTCGGGGTCTTCACAAAGTGCCTGGTGCCAGTGATTACATTTTGTAGGGCAAAGGGCATTCACATTTATTTATCCTTACTTGGATGACTGCTAGATTTAGGCTCCTTCCACTCTGGAGATCAAGAGAGATATCCGAATCACAGTGGACTCTTTTTTTTTTTTTTTTTTTTTTTCCAGAGGGTAGGGCCCATCTTTAAACTTCCAGAAATTCCGTCTGACTCCTGCAACTTGGTTACCTTCCTAGAGGTGGTCTTACACTGTACAATGCAGAGGACTTTCCTTCCTCAGGACAAAATCCTATTCTTGTCGCAGTACTTCAGGTTTGCCAATCCCAACAGTATATCTGCCAGGGAATTACTCAAGACTGCTGGGTTATATGGCTTCCTGTTTTTTGATGTTGTCCCTAGCCAGGCTCCACATGAGAAAAATCCAGTTGTACGTACAGAATTCTTGGTGTCGTGATATCTGTTCTCTGAAAGCAAGCATCCCTCTTCTACACTGCATAAAGAAAGAGCTACTTTGTTGGACACAGAATGTTTGGCCCAACGGAGAATTCCCATTCAGATCCCATTCCGATTAAAAATTGTTCCTCAGGTACTCACTACAGATGCATCAGACGGTGGCTCAGGTGCGTACGCAGGAGACCAGAAAATGCAGGGTATCTGGGATAAAAGGTAGTCCAAGAGTCACGTAAACATAAAGGACATGATGACCGTGATCTTGGCCTTCAAAGCATTCAGACACAGTTGGCAGCCAGGATCCCCTGAGAATTTGAACAGAAAACACCTCAGTCATGTGGTACATAAACAAGGCAACACTCTTGTTGTGCAGACTAGCCACTCAGGTGTGGAAATTGGCACAGGGTCAGGGCTTAATCCAATTGCCTAATACATTTCAGGACACAATAACAAACAGCCTATTAGACAATCTGTGCATGTCTAGACCCCAACAAATGGATGTTGAAAAGGGATGTATTCTTGCAGTTGGTTCACAAATGGAATGTGCCAGAACAGATGACATTACTTGTCCAGAAAATGGACAACTCAGCAGATTTTGTACCTGGACTCAGTGGAGAGGGGCTAAGGTGACAGTCTTCCTCCTGTTTCTCTTGAATAGGTCTATTTCTGTATGGTTTCCCTTCCTTGTCCCGTTATCACCAGGGTGTTACAGAAGATCAGGAAGGGAGGGAAAATGGAGGGAAAATGAGAGTTTGATAACTCCTTCCTGACCCAGACAGCACTAGATATTCATCATAATGATCATTGCTGCAATAGCCTTAGATTTATAGGTTATATCATAGGATATAACAACTGGTCAACTTCAAAACCAGGGTACTTCTGAAGGCTCAGAAGGAACGTCCCAAGGTCTTTGTGGTGACTCCTTTCTGGCCTAGACAACAGTGGTTCACCTTCCCTTTTGTTAGAAATGGCTAGCGGCAATTACCACAAGTTTCCTCAAAGAATGGATGTACCCACACATGATCAGGAGTGTTTAATATACCCAGACCCCAATCATTTTTAAAGACTGCTTGGATGTTAGGGTTGTAATCCCTTTTAGGCACTTGTTTACTGAGGGCATGCATCAGATATTAATGGAGGCAATAAATCTTTGTACTAGAAAATTTTCTGGTTGGGGTGCTAACAACATGACCATTACCAGTTCAGGTCTAATTGCTCTCTGATTTTACAGTATTTGTGTGCATTACAGTTTGCAGTCCTATGACCTTTCTTACTCCTCTGTCAAGGTTAATTTGTTGGGCATTTCAGCAAGTCTGTCCAAGGATCCTCCTTTTTCAGATGCATTCTTAGGTCAAAATGTTTTTGAAAGAGGATTAGCATAAGAGGCGTAAAAGAAAAATGGTGACCCCTTCCAGGATCTTAATTTTGTTTTAGAGAAGTTAGTACTTGCTCCATTTGAACCAGCTAACCTTGCTGACATGAAGTTCTTAACATGAAAAATAGTTTTACTGATTGCTCTGACTTCTGCAAGAAGGGTACCTTGAGTTTCAAGCTCTTATGGTGAAGTCCTGTCACATTTTCCACAGACACAGGGATGTTTTTCTGTTCATATGTTGCAGTATTCATAACATGGGAGCCGCCGGCTGACTTGTATGCCCGACCAGTATACAAAAGCCTAGTGCTACTGTAAAGTATGTGTGACTTTGCACAGAGAACAAATCCTACATCGGCCATAAAATGACGTCTGGGATAAAGCAGACATCTGCACATACCAAATCTCAGAACTTTTCTGCCACATCATCTGCTCTGGTCATTGCTCATTACACAAGTTGGGAATCTTGTTCACATAAGTGCCCCATTGTTTTTTTTTCTTTATTATCTTTTGGCTGCTATGTTTTTTGTAGCCACATGTCAGCTAGGAAGGGTAAGTGTCAGTGTAGAAGGCAGATTATATAAGGACTCTCATGACCTTTGTCTATTTTGCCTAGGCCCTGACCACGACCATACTACCTGCTCTATTTGCAAGGCCATTGATGTTCTTCATGCTTCACTGTTGCAGTCATCACTTGTGGGTTATCCCTGCTGGGTAGCCCTCGACTGACCCAAATACCAGCTTAAAGGATTTCCCTCTTGCGTCAGCTACAGGTCGCCTGAGACTGACGTCAGGTTGTTAGTACTATAAGGAGAGGCAGCTGACACCATTACATCAGTTTTTCTTGCCATGGAGCCTGAAGCAGAAACAGTTTGCAAGTGCACCGGTCGCCCATTGCCAGATTGAGGGAGAATTCTCCTAAAGCTAAGTTCCCCATCGGGGATCGTTTTTCTTGCACTTAACCGATGTCCAAAAAGTAAATGACTGTCCCCGTTGTGGAAAACAAATACCACACCAAGACTTTCATAATCTGTTTGTAACTTGCCTAGGCCCAGACCACGATGTCCTTGATTGCATGTTCTGTGCCTTATTTAATGCTAGGAACAGCCGTAGGAGAGCTGATTTTGTAGCTAGGCATTTTAGGGAGGTTAGTTACTCACACTGAATGGCATCTGTTGGTCAGTCGACTGCCGAACTTCCCAAAAAGAGAAAAAATAAGGAGAGAGACATCAGAAGGTTAGGCCCACAGACGGCACAAATCAGAAGTCAGCCAGCCTACCTTCCAATAGTTCAGTGGAACTCAGTGAGGTGCATTTGCAGCTCCTGATGACAGCAGTAGAGCCATTGCAGGACTCTACCGAAACCCTTCTGGAGTCCAGTATGCCACCGGATCAGGCTCCTTCGACTGTTATGACAGTCGCCAGCACCTCAGTTGGATCCAGAGCCGCTTTGCAGGTACAGGCTTCTGAGGAGGCTTTTCGGATGACTGACGCCAGGTCTAGACCGATGGCCATGCCACCAGCAAAAACCACTAGACCCATCAAATCTCTGAGGCCTAAAATCAAGGCCATTCCTAGAAGAGCCCCTTCCTCCATGCCCAGTCAACAGTTTCCTCCCACCCAACCTGTTCCGTCTCAGCAGTTACTCAGTATGGCTGAAGATTTTATTACCCTTATCAGGGGTAACCAGCCTACTCCAGCTACCCCAGCCAAAAGAAAAAGGGAGCCTTTATCTGAAGTACTTTCAGACTCTCAGTCTGAGGACTCTGAATTTCTAGACTAAGACAGGAAACCTGACACATACTACAAGGGTACCTGACTCCCTCAGGTTTCTGTTTAAGAACCCTGCAGCTGACCCAGAATTCATTAACCTGGGACACAAAGGGGCTAGGACTAGCTCCTCCAAAAACTTTATACCCTCTGACAAAGTGAGCAGAGCTTTGTACCGATGGGGCAAAAAGGTCTATGTTTCGGCTGCCTTAGCCATTAGAGCCCTCAATTTGCCAATCTCACATGCTCAAATTTCAACAAAACACACTAGAATTAATAAAGCAAAAAATTTCCACCTTACCCGAGAGTAATACTACCAGAGAACTAGGAGATTTGATCCACTCCAGCTCTCAAGTGGCAAAGCATTCCCTGCACTGCAGATTTGATGCTCTAGAAGCTTCTAGCAGAGCTGCAGTTTCTGGATCAGTCATCAGAAGGCATGCATGACTGAGAGAGAGAAGCCTTTGCCTGACCAGGTCAAATCTAAACTTTTGGACGCCCCCTTGGATAGGGATCTACTGTTTGGCCCAAAAGCAGAGGAACTCTTTAAAAAAATGGAAGACAAGGCTAAATCTATGCAGACAGTCAAAGACTTCCTGCAAGTACAGTCTCCCAGATTCAGCAGGAACATTCCAACAAAACACTGGTCTTTTCCTGCCCAACCCAAAGCTGTGCCTAGGAAAGGGCGCAGAGATAGGCCTTCAGACAGCAACAGCAAAGCCAGCAAAGGCCCAGGCAGTGGCCCTCTACCACACCTAGGCAAGGGAGTTCTAAATCCACTCTTTACTCCAAGGATCTACAATGACTGCCCCTCTCCCCTCTTCCCCTCCACCACCCCCACCAAGCTAGGAGGAAGGTTGTCACTATTCTTAGACAAGTGGCAAACTATCACAACAGATCGGTGGGTACTAAACATCATTTCAAAGGGGTACAGATTCACTTTCAATGAAAGCCCAAGATTTTCAGGATTCCCAGACTTACTTGCAAACCAAAGAGCAGATGCCATCCACCAAATTCAAAAACTCTGTGCTCGGGGATCAGTGGAACTAGTGCCAGAGGAACAAGCAGGAAAAGGATTCTACTCAAGGCTGTTCCTGGTACCCAGAAAAGAGAGCACCTGGTGCCCTATTCTAGACTTATCCACATTAAATCTGTCCTTCCTAGTGCCAAAATTCAAACTGCTGACCCTTCAAAACTTATTACCTATGTTGGTTCCAGAAGCCTGGCTAGTAACCCTAGATCTCAAAGACGCCTACCTACATATCCCCATCAGGGAATCCCGCAGGAGTTTCCTACGTTTTAGAGCAGGTTCAGAGCACTTTCAATTCTCTGCTCTGCCCTTTGGCTTATCTACTGCTCCCAGAGTCTTCACCAATTGCCTTGCTGCGGTCATTGCCTTTTGCAGACAACAAAACATCCAGATTTACCCCTAGCTGGATGACTGCCTCATTCAGGCAGACACCAAGGAAAAACTCCTGCAAGACCTTTCCTTTGTCCAAACTCTCATATCCTCTCTGGGATTCACCATCAACAGAAAAAAAATCCCATTTCCAACCCACAAGACAGATAACCTTCCTAGGAGCCCTCCTGGACACATCTGCCCAAAGAGCATTCCTCTCTGCAGAGAAGCAGAGCTTTCTCCCACTCTACTTTTCTCAGCTAGCTCGCAAGACTTATCTCACAGCAAGGAAGTTCCTGCAAGCACTTGGGTACATGGCTTCCTGTATCCTTCTGGTACCTTTAGCCAGGCTCTACATGAGAAAACTACAGTGGTATCTCAAGAACCTATGGAGCCAACATTCACAGTCACTATAGCACCAGCTGCCTCTGATCCCCTGCTTAAGGAAGGAATTTCTATGGTGGGCAGAAGCTTGTACCCAGAACAGGGAGCTACCCTTCACTAACATTCCCTACCATTTCCCAAGGCCAGACCATCGCCACCGACACCTCAGATGCAGCCTGATGTGCTCATGTAGGAGACGTGCATTCAGGGCACCTGAGATCAGGGAGACGTTACCCTCCACATCAACATGAAGGAATTGCTGACGGTACAAAGAGCTATAGTAGCATTCAGGAGCCACCACAGACCAGGAGTTCTTCTGATCAAAACTGACAAGACCACAGTCATATGGTACAGCAACAAACAGGGGGGAACACACTCATACCCCTTGTGCCACCTAGCTATGCTTATCTGGCAGACAGCTTCAATGATGGGTCTGCATCTGATAGCCCAGTACATTCCAGGGGAGCACAACACCCTGGCAGACCACCTCAGCAGGAGTGTCCTGAACCCACACGAGTGGCAGCTACACAAGGACACCTTCCCACCTTCCTCTACATCATACATCTCTGGGGATTACCAGAGGTAGACCCCTTTGCTACTGTTTAAAAGAGGCAGCTAAACAGGTTCTGCTCCAGGGAATTCCTTCCATGAGCATGGAAGGTGGATGCTGTCTCCTTTCACTGGGGCAACCTATTTGTGTACACTTACCCTCCTTTACCACTGATTCCCAGGATACTTCTAAAGATAAGGGAGGGAGGAAGGGCCAAGGGCTATCCTCATTGCCCTAAACTGGCCCAGAGAGCACTGGTACTCCTTAATTCTCACCCTAACCAAGGAATTAACCATCAGCCTGCCTTTCACAGAAAAGCTGCTGACCCAAGAAAAAGGTCAATACTGCACCCAAATCATCACACACTCAGCCTGTCCGCATGGCTTATACACCAGAGGGAAGATAACAGGCCATTACTGAGCAAACATGCTTGGATATCATTAAAGAGCCAGGAGGCCCAGTACCAGAAAATCTTATTCTGCAGAATGGAAAAGATTCACTGCATGGTGCTACAATAAGGGTGAAAACAGAGCCCATGCCTCTCTCACCTTGGTTCTGGACTACCTAGCAGAACTCGTGCAAAAGGGATTGTCTTACTCCTCTATCAAAATCCATGCTTCAGCTATCTCTGCTCATTCTCCAACAGAGCAACCTCTGTTCTCCCATCCCCTATTAAAACAGTTCCTTAGAGGGGTATCTCACATTAGACCTCCTAAGAGGCCACCCACCCCAGCATGGAATTTGAACTGTGTCCTCTAAAAATTGACCTTACCCCCTTTTGAACCGGTTGCCTCAGCAGAAGTAAAGCACCTCTCTTGGAAGACCGGCTTCCTGTTAGCCGTAACCTCAGCCAAAATAGTATCAGAACTGCAGGCTCTCATAGCCATTGAAACTTTCATTATTTTTCATCCAGAAAGGGTATCCCATAGGACAAACCCCCTCTTCTATGCCTAAGGTGATATCTGACGTAGCTCGTAATCATGCCATCCATCTCCCTACCTTCTTTCCAAACCCACAAAATAGGAGGGAAAGAATTCTCCATAATTTAGATGTGCACAGGCAGCTTAGATACTACCTAGACAGAACCAAGTCTGTTAGAAAGACTAACCAACTATTGGTCAGCTTCGTCCCTGGGACAGAGGGGAAACCTATATCCAAACAAACCATTTCCAAATGGATATCACACTACATCCATTTCTGCTACTGTTTTCATGGAAAGGTACCTCCCAAGTCAGTCAGAACCCATTCTAACAGGGCAGGATCATCTTCTTTGGCCTTATACAGAGGCATCCCTACCAGGGACATTTTACAAGCTGCCACCTCTACATCTATCCATACCTTCACAGATCACTACCAGCTGGCTTCTTTCTCCAAATCCAGAGCAGGCTTTGCTTCAGCAGTCCTGCAGGGCATTGTAGCTTCCATTTAAAGCAATAAAAGCCTATTCTCCAGCTCATTCACTGCATTCATTGACTGGATTTTTGTCTCTCACCCTTCCAAATACCATAACCCTGAAACACTACCAAATTCCCTAAGTGATCACTGTCCAGTAAAAATACTAAGATACACATACCATCAAGCTAAACTTCAAAGGTTTATTAAACACTGACAACTAACAAACTTTAATCCTGAAACTCTCAAATCTTTGCTATCAAAAGTGAACTGGAATCCCTTAAAACTACTCCCTTTGGATGAAGCTCTCCACCTGTTTAACTTCACTTTCCTTAGTATTTTAAATTTTGTGGCATCCCTTAGGACAGTCCACATAAAGTCTAACATAGCCCCATGGCTGACTGTAAACACATGTGCACTACTTAAAAAAAAAAAAAAAAAAAGACACGAGCATGGAAAATTTCGACTAAAACTAAACATCAACCAGACCTCCAGAAATATAAAGAACTTGGAAATCTTGCCAAAAGTCACATAAATAAAGATAAGAAAAACTTCTATAATAATCCATCTTCTACCTTTAAATCCAACCCTAAAAAGTTCTGGCACTCTGTAAATCAAATACTACACACAGGTGCGCAAGCCTCCCGTTACCCTCATCCTGACAAAACACGTGAGGAAACTGCCTCCATATTTAACAACTACTTTATAGACTCAATGTCCAAATTACTAAATCAAGACACAAACCATCCCACCTACTAGCTCAAATTCTTCCATCGGTAGTAACCTTACCACTACCTTCCCCCTCAAACCTGTCTCCACCAACTATATTAAAACTCTACTATCTAAATTAAAACCTTGCTCCAAATCTGTAGACAACATTCCCTCCGCATTCCTTCAGGCTGCTGCTGATGTTTTTGCTTTCCCAGTTTCTATTCTAATAAACCGCTCTATTACGGAATCCCCAGTCCTTTCCATCTTGAAGCAATTTTACATCCTTCCAATACACAAAGGAGGAAACTCCACAGGTATAACTAATTTTAGACCCATAGCCATACTCTCACCACTCTCCAAAATTCTGGAAAAATGTATACACAATCAAGTCTTACACTACCCTCTGCAAGAAAATCTACTCACACCTACCCAACATGGCTTTCGTCCCATGCACAGTACTACAACAGCTCTCCTGTCTTTCCTAAACTCTGTATCACTAGCTAGAGACAGTACAAACTTATTTCCTGTCTCTTCATTGACCTCTCTAATGCCTTTGATACAGTCTCTCCATAAACTAGCAAACTTACACTTCTTTCCATTCACCATATCTTGGTTTAACAGCTATCTCTGTGATAGACTCCAGTCAGTCAAATGGCTCTCAGCTTTCTCCCCTCTTCTTCCTGTTAAAACGGGTGTTCCACAAGGCTCCACCCTTGGGGCCCCTTCTTTTTAACATCTGTACCAATCTTCTCTACTCTTCCTGTCCTGGATCCTCACTGATACAATGCACAGATTATTCTACACTTAGCACTATTGCTGAATCACCAACTCAACTAAAATCAGACACACAGTCCTCTTTTAACTCTGTAGAAAACTGGCTGCCTGAAAATCAACTTATCCTAAATCCAAAGAAAACCAAATTACTACTCTTTCTCCCTAAAAACCTTAACCACATAAAGTCTTCCTTCTCCATACTGTCACAAAGTAATACTCAAATACATGTGGACACCAGTACAAAGCTCTTAGGTGTTACTATTGATAGACTAACCTTTGATTTACACGTCAGTAATTGTATCTGAAAAACACATCTCAAGCTAGGTCTCCTCTATAGAAACAAAAAAATATCTTGGCAAAACTAACCCTTTCAAATGCCTACCTCTTACACACTTTACTTTATAGCTCCCAAATTCTCACCAGCCTCAACACTGGACTACTAAACAAGTTACAAACAACTTATAACAGGATTGCCAGATTTGCTGCCCAAAATTCTTACAAGTCCCATCACTCTCTCTCACTAAAAAGTCTTTCGCCTTTTCCCGGTTAGGGGTCGCCACAGCGGAACTCCGGTCCACTAATGATTGGCAGTAGATTTTTACGTGCTGGCTTGCCGGGCCTAACACACAACCTTCGACGAAGGAATGCCCATTCACGCATGTCAACACACAGAAGACGCCCTAACTGAGAATCGAACGTGCAACGTCTAACTGTGAGGCGACAGTGCTACCGCAGCACCACCACTGCAGTCTAAAAGAACTAAATTGGCTAGAATTACCTAACCTGCTTTGGTGTAATCAGTTTCAGATTATTCATTCCATTCTCTACAAACCCTCTTTCTGTGATCTCTAATCTTTCATTACCTACCCACTAGATTACTCCGCAGTTCTGAACAAGGCCTACTAAAAATCTACAAACCAAGGACCAGAATGGGTCATCTTGTCTATAGCTTTAACCCTTCCAAGGCCTGGAATAGCTTACCACTAGATGTAATATCCCTTGAACATACCAATCAATTCAAAACCGCTACAAAAAAATACCTTCATGAAAAATGGACTTGCCAATCTAATTATCCCCCGTAAACACTCCCCTATAACCTTCTACTTCTCTTCTCTCTTCCTTCCCTTCAATAAACAAACTTACTACTTTATCTTCTCCTCTTGGTACATCACTGTACAAATATAACTAGTAAAATATTTCAGTTATGTATATATGTAATTATGAATGTATCCCTCTGATTAATGTATTTCTATGTATTTCACTTGCCACAGTTTAAAGTATGACACTGTAATGCAATAATGTGTGGTACTGATGAATGTAATGTGTGTCACTGTAATGCAGTAATCTGTGGTACTGATGAATGTATTTCTATATGTATTCAGTATGTAAAATTTTTATTTTCTGTTGGAACTTTTCTCCACAGGCCTCTGCTGAAAATGGGCATTTGTAGCCCAATCGGACAAACACGGTCAACAAATATAAAATAAATTACTACCACACTACCTTTCAGCTTTGGGAATCTTCCCACAATTGAGGACTGCAACAGTGAAACACGAAGAACGTAGTACAGTTGTGTATATTTACCATAAATGTAGATGTTCCAAGTGTATTCACTGTTACAGTCCTGTTTCCCTTCCACCTTTCTCCCTTCCACCTTTCTCTTCTTCATTTTCTTATGGCCTTACCCAGGTTGGCCTTCTTCAGGTCTACTTGGAAGTGGTCAGGGGCAAGAAAAACTGATGTAATGGCATCAGCTGCCTCTCTTTATAGCACTGATGACTTGACATCAGTCTCACGTGACCTGCAGCCGACGCAGAAGGGAAATCCTTTACTCTGGTATTCAGGCCAGCCAAGGGCTACCCAGCAGGGATAACCCACAAGTGATGACTGCAACAGTGAATACACTTTTAACAACTACATTTATGGTAAGTGTACACAACTGTACTTTCCCAAGACCGTGCATAGCTGGTTAGCTTCTCTGCATTTATGCCTGGAAAATCAGAGCCTTAAACATTTTGCACGTGGTATGGAAGGTACATCAGGCCCTTCAGGTGAGCCGCAAACCTTAAGAAGGCCAAGAAATCTAGGCCTGATTTACCTGCTGATCATTCTGGTCTGCACGTCTCTCCTGAGACTGATGTTGACCCGGAGACTGTTCTGTAGTCAGTAGGCCCTCCATCTCGGACGTAAGGGGGGGGTGGGACCTCGGCTTATTTTGCCTGAAGGCTTGCGTAGCATTCCACAAGTCTTCATGCGAGAGGATGTCCCCACTAACATTGTGAAGTGGAGGCCGACGTCTGACCCATCCACTTTCCATCTAATGTAGGATGTTCTTCATGTTTCACTGTTGCAGTCATCACACTTAGGTTATCTGCCTGCAGGTAGCCCTCAATCGGCCTGAATACCAGAATCTTGGGATTTCTGCATCGGATGCTGTCACCTCTTCCATGACGTCATGGGTATAAAACATGCATTCAACGCCATTACATCAGTCTTTCTTGCCGTGAAGGAGCCAGAAGCAGAAGCAGTTCACAAGTGCCAGTCGGCCGCTACCTGAAATTTTCGTTTTTCGAGTTTCAAACCTGAAGTCTTCTAAAGCTAAGTACCTGCTAGATTCTTTTTTCTTGCTCTAACCGATGTCAGAAAAAGTTAACAATTGTCTTGCCTGTGGAAAGCAAATACCTCCTAGAGATTTTCATTCTTACTGCGTCACCTATTTAGGCTCAGACCACGACGTCCCTCGCTGTCGGTTTTGTGCTTTAACGCCCAAACCATTCGTCGTCGGGCTATTTTTGTAGCTAAATTCTTTCGCGCTCATTCTCCGTATTCCAAAATGGCTTCGGTAAGTCATCCAACTACCGACATTCCGATAAAACGCAAAGATGAAGACAGAGACAGGTCGCCCAGTTCGCTGGTACTCAGGCGCTTTCGCAGCCCCTGATACCCGCTACTTCAGATTTGCCGGCCTCTGCTAAGACCCATTTGGAGTCCTGTATGCTTCCCCCCAGAGGATTTCTCTTTTGGTGAAACCTTGCATACTCTCAGGGAGCATTTTCGTTGGGAAATTCAGGATTTCTCTCATTCTAAAAAGAGGCTTAGGGATTTCTTACTCCTGTCCCAGCACAGGCCTTTAGCTAAACCTCCTGTGCTGGACATTGTTGATGATGCCTTTTTGGAATCTAGTATGGCCCCTGACTCTATCTCCTGCTTCCAGAAAACCTGATCGATATTACAGGGTTTCTGACTCTCACAAGTTCCTTTTCAAAAATCCTACTGCGGATCCTGAAACCATTTCACAGGGACCCAAGGGTATTAAAGCTACTACTGCCAAAAATCCTTCCCCTTCTGATAGAGACTCCAGGGTGCTGGATAGATGGGGTAAGGAGGTATACACTTCTGCAGCTTTGGCCATTAGGGCCTTGAATTGCCAGTTTCATATGTTAAAGTATCAGCAGCATATTATTGGATTGCTTAAACAGAAAATGATGTTGATTCTTGATTGTGCTGAAAGTAAGGATTTAATGCATTCTGCTGAACAAGTTGGTAAACCTACATTGGATTCACTAGAGGCATCTTGCAGGGCTGTGGTAACTGGGTCTGTATTTAGAAGGCATGCTTGGCTTAAGGAGCAATCCGTGCCAGATCATGTTAAAGTGAAATTACTGGATGCTCCCTTAAATCAGGACCATCTGTTTGGCAACATGGCAGAAGAAGTTCTTAAAAAGATGGAGGAAAAAGCTAAATCTATGCAAACTGTTAAAGATTTTTACAAGTACAACCTCCAAGATTTAGTAGGCATTGGTCTTCTAAGAATTGCTCTTTTCCTGCCTCTTCCAGACCTTGTCAGTCTGTCAGTCCAAACCCAGATCCAGCAGAGCACCCAGGCTTCAGTCCTAGGGGGGACACATAGGACTAAGAAGTGGGGGGGCCTCCACTTCCAAATCTGGGAGTAATAAAACTCCCCCCCCCCCATGGTAAACTGTCTCAATGACTTCTTTTTAAAACTTCCAAGCACTTCTCAACTGACTGCCCCTTTGGGGGGGGGGGGAGAGACTGCACTTCATGCAAAGAACTGGGGCCTCATTACCCAGGACAAATGGGTTTTAAGTATAGTGTCCCAATGATGCAGATTTCACTTCCACATGTTAGCAACTCCAAGCGGTTGGCTGGATTTACTTCCAAAGCAGTGGGCAGAGGCCCAAAAGCAAGTACTCTCTTTTAAACATAGGGGCTATTCACTTGGTACCAGAAGACGAAAAGGGACAAGGTTTCTGCTCGAGATTTTTCCTTGTACCCAGAAAAGACAATTCCTGGTGAACTATCCTGGACCTGTCTACTCTAAACACCTGTTTGGTGATTCCAAAATTCAAGATGCTGACTGTTCACCAGTTGCTTCCTATGTTAAGCAAAAATGCCTGATTGGCAACACTAGATTTAAGGGAAGCATACCTGCACATTCCAATCGGGGAATCTTGCAGAAGATACCTATGCTTTAAAGCAGGCTACATGCACTGTCAGTTCTCTGCAGTGCACTTAGGCTTATCTACTGCGCCCAGGGTATTCACAAAGTGCCTAGCTCCAGTCATTGCATTTTGCAGGCAAAGAAATATTCACATATACCCATACCTGGACAATTGTCTAATTCAGGCAGAAAACCAGGAGATATTTTTGAATCGTCTGGCTTTTGTACAAAGGGTGCTAACCTGTCTGGGGTACACCATAAATGAAAATAAATCACACCTGGTATCCTGTCAACAAATTATATTCCTGGGAGAAAGCTTGAATACAACTTTCCAGATGGCTTTCCTCACGCCAGAGAAACAAATTCACTTGACAACCTACTTCATACAAGTGGGCACAAAAGCCCTATCATCTGCAAGGTAGATTCTAAAAGCCTTGGGGTTCATGGCCTCCTGCATTCTTCTTATTCCATATGAGGAAACTACAGTGGTATCAACATTCTCAGGACCTAGAAGCAATGATTCCTATCATTCCTTGTCTACACCTAGAGTTCCTTTGGTGGGCAGAGGCCTGCCACCAAAACAAGGGACTACCATTCACACTACCCCCTGCCACCCAAACCCTAACAAGAGACTCATCAGACTATGCATGGGGGGCACACCTAGCAGGGAAGTGCATTCAGGGCAAATGGAACTCAAGTCAAATGCACCTTCACATCAATCATAAAGAAATGTTAGTTGTACAGAATGCTATGACAGCCTTCAAAGACCACATTCTTCCAGGACAATTAATGGTAAAGATGGACAACACCACTGTTATGTGGTACATAAACAAGCGGGGGGGGGGTACACATTTTTACCCCCTCTGCAGACTAGCCATGGCATTGTGGAACACATACTTGAGCTACCTAGTGCATCTACAAACTCAATTCCTGCCAGGAAAACTAAATGCACTGGCAGACGGACTAAGCAGAAACCTCATGGACCCACACAAGTGGTAACTGGAGCCAAGGATTTTCAACATGTTGACAAGCAGATGAGGGAGCCCAGATATAGACCTGTTTGCCTCCCCCCAGAACTATCAATTGGAAATATTTTGCACAAGGACTCCCCACAGACAATCTTGGAAAGTGGATGCTCTGTCCTTCAGCTGGAAAAACCTATCAGTTTATGCCTTTCCTCCTCTGCCTCTATCCTCCAAAGTACTATTAAAGATCAAACAAGAAAAACCAAGGATGATTTTGATTGCACCAGACTGGCCACGCCATCACTGGTACCACTTCCTGCGCAGTGTGTTACTGTTGGCCCCATGGAACCTGCCTCAGACTCCTACCCTGCTGTCTCAGCAAGAGATCCAAATTCTACACCCTCAGCTTCAAACACTGAACCTAGCAGCCTGGCTAATTACCTAAGCTCTCCTTTACCATCCCTTAGTAAACCAGTGATGGATGTCATTTTAGAGGCAAGGAGGTCTAGTACTAGAAAATATTATACTGAAAAATGGAAAAGATTCTGTGCCTGGAACCAGTCTCAAGGGATGAGCACAGCAGTGCCCAATTTACCTCAGATTTTACAATAATTAACTGAGATGCTTCACAAGGGCCTGTTTTTTCCTCGATCAAAATTCACGCCTCCGCCATTTCAGCTCATTATAACACAGAACCTCCCCTCTTTTCTCATCCACTGCTGAAGCAGTTCCTCTGAGGGGCCAAAAAATTTAAGACAACCCAGGAGACCTCCAACTCCAGCCTGGGACCTTAACTTTGTATTGCAGAAACTCACCCTTCCTCCTTTCGAGCCAGCTGCTGCTGCAGATTTAAAATTCCTTTCTTGGAAAACAGCTTTCCTTTTAGCCATCACTTCAGCAAGAAGGGTATCTGAATTACAGGCCGTTATGGCAGTGGAGCCTTTCATCATCTTTCATGCGGACAGGGTGTCCCTCAGGATCAATTCCTCTTTCATGCCAAAGGTGGTATCCATTGTGGCCTTTAATCAGTCCATTCATTTGCCAACCTTCTTTCCTAATCCACCGAACAAAGAGGAACAGATACTGCACTCCTTAGATGTGCACAGACAACTTAGATTCTACTTGGACAGGACTAAACCTCAAAGGAAATCTGAACAACTGCTGGTGGCATTTGCTGCACGGATAGAGGGGGAAAGCTATTTCAAAGCAAACCATCTCCAAATGGCTAGGCCATTGCATTCATTTCTGCTATAAGCACCATGGAAAACCTATCCCACAAGGGATCAGACCCCACTCAACCAGGGCTGCATCTACCTCTACAGCCTTTCTCAGAGGCATACCTACCAGAGACATCCTAGAAGCTGTTACCTGGAGTTCTGTACATACTTTCACCAAGCATTACCATTTGCCATTTTTCTCTAAATCCAGAGCTGGTTTTGCCGCTGCAGTTTTGTAGGGACTTATAGCTTGTCCTAATGCTATCTCAATTCCTCCTCCCATCCTTAGCTTTGGGAATCTACCCAAATGTGATGACTGCAACAGTGAAACACGAAGAACATAGTACAGTTGTGTACACTTACCATAAATGTAGATGTTCGAGTGTATTCACTGTTGCAGTCCTGGTTACCCTTCCTCCAGCCCCCGACTTCTTTTGGCTATACCTCTTCTCTCCTTTTCAATGCTTAAAAGCTTTTTGGTGTATTTGCTTTTTTGTTGGAGGTATAACCCTGTATATTTATAGATTTAATTGCTTCCCACTAGGGGGATACCTGACATCTGGGGCAAGAAAAACTGATGTAATGACGGCTGCATGTTTTATACCCCTGACAACCTGACGTCATGGAAGAAGAGACAGCGACCGACGTAGGACCCAAGACTTTGTTAATCAGGCCGACTGAGGGCTACTGCAAGCAGATAACCCAAATGTGATGACTGCAACAGTGAATACACTTGAACATCTACATTTATGGTAAGTGTACTCAACTGTACTTTCTGTCCTGCCTGTATGAATTTACTGAAGAGTGGACTGTCATACTGTTCAGTAAAAGCTCATCTTTCTGCTATATTTGCATGTCTTTCTTTGTCTCCCCCTTTAGCTTCCAGGTTGAAAGTTTCTTAAAAGGTGTCCTTCATATTAGACCACCAAGGAAACCAGTTCCTTCTCCTTGGGGTCTTAACTTTGTCTTAGAAGAACTTAAGTTTGGCCCCTTTCGAGCCAGCAAGTTCTGCTTCTCTACAACACTGCACCTGGAAAACAGTTCTTATCGTGGCCATTACTTCTGTCAGAAGGGTTTTTGAATTGCAACCTTTGATGGCTCTCTTCCCCCTTCACTTTTTTATACAAGGATAGGGTGGCTTTATGCACTAATCCTCTTTTATGTCCAAGGTGGTAAATGAGTTATCACTCAATCAGTCTTCCCACATTTTTCCCTTTTTCTCAATCCTCTAGTGAGAAGATCCTACACACTTTATATGTGCACGGCCAACTCAAATGTTACTTGAATAAAACCAAACCAATTAGGAAACAAATAGGCGGTCAGATTTCCTATCACCCAAGGGCTCTGGGCAAGCCTCTTTTCAAGCAGACTATTTCCAGTTGGATTTCCAAAACTATTTCATTCTGTTGTGTCACATAATAAGAATCTTCCCTCACCTATTAGGTTGTATCTGCCTCTGTTGCCTTTTTTAAGGGGTTAGACACCTGTTCTATCCTGGCAGCAGCTACCTGGTCTTCTGTACATACCTTCATGAAACACTATAATTTAGATGACATTTCCAGGTCCAGAGCTGGTTTTGCTAGAGGTATTTTGCAGGGGTTTGTGGAGGATGTTACTGCTCCTCCGCCCAATTCTTCTTCTGCATGAGCTTTGGTATTCTCCCTCATGTTATTAATACTGCAACATATGAATAGAAGGACATAGAGTAGTTGTGTAAAATCTTACCATAACCATAGATGTCCTTTTCTTCTATATGTTGCAGTATTACTTCCCCTCCTTCCCCCTGATGCTTGCCTGACTTCTGGTGGTGTTTCCTCTCCCAGGATCAGGCTGGTGCTCTTTTTGTGGCATTCACTTCTGAGGTCTCGTACGTGCTGATATCAGCTTTATACTCAATGTCATTTTACGGCCAGTATAGAATCATTCTCTGTGCGACATTGCATGTACCTTACAGTAGCACTAGACTTTTGTGTACTGTACAGACATACG
This sequence comes from Protopterus annectens, assembly GCF_019279795.1. Lineage (NCBI taxonomy): Eukaryota > Metazoa > Chordata > Ceratodontiformes > Protopteridae > Protopterus > Protopterus annectens. The sequence continues at coordinate 403,720,146 of NC_056747.1, read as the reverse complement.
AGTCAGCCAGCGGTGGACTCCCCCATGTTATGAATACTGCAACATGTAGAAGAGAAGGACATCTATGGTTATGGTAAGATTTTACACAACTATACTTTTCTTTGAGTACTAATCCTTCTTTATGCCTAAAGTGGTATTGGTTTCCATTAAGCCAAACTGTCCATCTCCCCGTTTTCTTTCCTGAGCCTAAAAATGAGAGAGAAGGGATACTCCATACCTTGGATATCCGCAGACAACTCGAGCAGTATATTGAAAGAACTAAATGTTTCAGAATATTGCATCAATTGTTCTTTTCTTGTGATGGTTAGAGGAAGGAATAACCTGTGTCAAAGCAAACTATTTCCAAATGTTTGCCTCAGGCCATTACCTTTTGCTGTACTCACCACAGCAGAAGTATTCCAGGAAGGGTCATGGTCCACTCTACCAGTACCTTGACTTCATCTTTGGCTTTTTGGAAAAGGTTGGATTCTAGCAGTGTTCTAGAAGCTGCTACCTGTTCCTTTGTACATACTTTTACAAAGCATTACATGCTTGATTCCTTCTGTAGGTCTTGATCAGGCTGTTCTAGGACCGTTTACCAGCGGCTCCTGGACTCTTCTTTGCTTCCCAAATGTACTAAGCTAGGGCAATCTACCTGTATATTCTAGGCTACCGCAGCAGTGAGGAATATGAGGAACATGGTATAGTTGTGCAAGTGAAATTTCAGAACATCTGCTGTTATGGTTAAGTTTATTACACAACTATACTGTGTTCATCATATTGGTCACTGCTGCGGTAGCCACTCTCTCTGTCCACCCACCTTGTTGTCTGGTATGTTGTTTATGCCAGGATGTAAACAATTATTTTTTTTCCCTAGTGTTGTCTTTTTAGGACTCAACCTCCCTCCCTCTCTTATTACGAATCTCTGTAGGGCATGTCACCCAAACCTATCTTTAATCAGCTCAGCTCAAGCTGTCTGACAGTTTGAGGGTGTGGAAGGTGCCCTGAAGCTTTGGAAACGGGCCAGCTGTTCTATTCTTTGCAGGATACAACTCTTATAGCTAAGGCTACTGCAGCAGTGATCATTTAAACATGTACTGTTATGGTAAGTTTAATTATACAGCTGTTTTTTTCCCCTCCTGTTGAACCTGGACCAGAGAGAAACCACTCATGCTGCCCCGGCATGTAGACCTTCTGTCTTTTAGACAAAGGGTCTGTCATACACATCACCCTGAAGACACTGAATTTGACAGGATGCTCATTCCTCCCAGGTACCTATTTTCTGGGGACTTTGTACATATTTTAAGGGAGGCCAGAAAACGCAGCACCAGAAAAGAAAAGAAATTCTTCCACTAACAAGAGGTGAGAGAAGAGCAGCCCAATTAAGCTCAACTGTCGGTTGTCCTTAATTACTTTTCAGACCTTTTCAAAGAAGGCTTAAACATGCTTCAGGTACTTGTCCATATGACAGTGTTATAGTGCAAAGATTCTAGGTGTATGGATTAAAAAAGTATTCTGTTGTGGTATCTTAAATATGTTAGAAGAAACTAAACTAAATATAATGCAAGTCTTGAGAAAGTAGAAGCTCTTGATTATATTTATGGATAGTAAGATACAGTGTACGTGTTTAGTTCCCATAGTCTTATGTACAGTTCAGGTGTAATTTTATCAACCAGAGAAGTTTTGAATGATGATAAAGAGTTGAAAGAATTTATTTGTGGGGGAAGTAAGAGTTGTCAGGTAAGTGGATCCCCCTACCTCCATAGAACAAGGTAGTTTAGGGTTATCTGATTTGAAGGGCTATTTTAGAGCTGCATTTACCATTTGTATAACTCAAGTAGAAGGTTATAAATCAATGAGGAATGGGCTGATGAAGAAGCAATAGGGTGAATTTTAGAATTACACATATATATATATATATATATATATATATATATATATATATGTATATATGTATATGTATATGTGTGTGTGTATATATATATATATATATATATATATATATATATATATATATATATATATATATATATATATATATATATATATATATATATATATAGAGAGAGAGAGAGAGAAAGTAGGGTATCAAAACTAGTCAGAGATTTGGGATGCATGGCTAGACTTAAAAAGGCCCTTGTGGTCATTAGTCTAGTAAACACCTATGAATCAATTACTGCGAGTAGGGTTATAGAAAATTGATGGGCAGGTGAAATTTACTGGAGGAAATTAGTAAAGGAACGAAGGGAGCAAATAACTCTGGAGTAAAGGTAGTAGAGTGGCATGAAACTTAAACAGAAGTTTGGGCTGCAGGTTAGAGACTGCCTTCCCTAGCAAGATTTGATCATTTGAGTATAGGCAGAGAAAACGGGTGTGGAGATTGCTCCGGTATAGATTTTTTAGTTGACTTGAGCAGTTTATAAGCCGCTGTTAAAAAGGGATAATTAGTATGGCATATAATATATTGCATGAAAAGTGTACGAATCAATCGGAGGATGTTACAGGAGATTTGTAAAATGGAATAATTGGAAGGCATCTGTAACACTTTGAAGTATGCTGCAAAATTCAGAAAGGTTAGATTTTTTTTTTCATAGAAGTGTTTGTATAGGTACCTTGATACTCTGGCTAGACTTCAGAGGATTTTTCTTCAGGTAGATGGCAAACGGATGTATGTTAAGAAAGAGATGATTAGGAGCATGGTCTTGGATTTAAAAAATTCCCTACAAATTACTTTGTTGGAGGGACAATGGTTATAATTAGGAAATGATTTTTTGAGCGGGGCTATAGGATCTGACATGCCTAGACATTCTAAGGCCGTACTACGTTTAATGCTGTTAGCTGCCAGAAAAGCAATTACTACTAAAATTGAAATAAAAATCTAAACCACCTCTAAGTGAAGTACTGCATATTATAAATTGGATAAAATAACTGGTGGTTGAGTCTTTAGAATGAACATATTGCATAGATATAAATGGAATTTGTGGGAATGACACATGTAAAGCAATGTTCAGTAGGAGGAGGAGTGAGATTTAAAGGAAGGCAGGAATTCAAAAATTTCTGTCATGGGTTGAATGGAAGTTATTAAAAAGAAAACCTGTATGAACAGTACATGACTGTAACAGTGGAAAATTTTGCTACAGTTCTTTTGTGTTAATGTATGCAATCTTATGTTACTATTTAAAATGTGGTGATGGTTTAGTATAGATGGTAGGCAAAAATAGCTGAGTCATTCAATTTTTTTAATGTGCCACTAGATCTTCCTGCTTACTGTAAGGTGCCTGTGAAACAGTTCCTTAAAGGAGTTCTCTTGTCACAGCCCAGAAAAGAGCTGGTTCCTCCTTGGGACCTATATTTTAAAAAACACCCTGTGGCTATCTTGTTTGATCTTTCACAAGGAAAGGCTCACAGCACATTATCCCTGTTTTCGTGCTCAAGAAAGTAACAGAATTTTCACTAAACCAGCCAGTCCATTTATAAATATTGTATCCATTCTGACAAATCAAAGGTGGAAATGATTTTGCGGTCTGTTAATATGCAAAGGCAACAGGTTTTACTTGGACAGGACAAAATCGTGTAGAAAAGCAAATATTTTATTGTCTTTGCAAGTGGAAAAATAGAAAAAACTGGTAAACAGACTAGTCCGAAAAAGATTTCTGACTGGATTGCCTTTTATTACTTGGCACAGTGGTAAACACATCTCTAGTTCAGTCAGAGTACACTCTACCAGGACTGCAGTTGCCACCAAAGCCTTCCTAAGAGAAGTCTCCACTCAAGCAATTTTTGGAAGTAACCACAAGACAAGAAGTCCGCTGGTACTGGAATGTAGAAAAACATGCTGGAGGGATAGGTTCCTAACCCAAAGACTCCCCATACTCTGGAATAGACTGCCCATAGATGTCAAGCAGAGTGTCTCCTTGGCCCTCTTCAAAAGGAACCTTGACGATTGGATGGGAGATAGGAAATTCACCCCAGGGATCACGTCAGTCGCCCTGCTAGACAGGGGTCCAGGGAAGTAAATATTGTGGGAAGAAATATCTAGGGAATTGCTATGGCTAGGCTTGTATAAGGCCCTAGGGCCCGATAGCTTAGTACCAACCTATGAAATCCACTGGTACTGGAATGTAGAAAATCCAATAACCAAAAGAAACGCCCGAATGTTATGACTCAGCACCAAGAACAAAGAAAATACTTTAATGACCAGATTAAAATCCACAAAGAAAATACTGCTATAGAAGGTTATGCGGTTTCGTCAAGAGACTTCTTCAGAACCATTGAATAACCTTATATGGCCATCCAATAAATGAAAGCATGTAGTATCAGTTCATATCTCCAAAAAGTGCCATTGAAACCAATGAAGCTAATGAGTAGTTGAGTGGAGCAATAAAAAAAAACTTTTCACAGACCCAGTGAAAAGAAGCCAAAGGAAGGACTTGACCAATCAACAAATGCCTGTTTCTAACAAATGAAAACCAAGAAATTGAATACACCCCCTCAAAACAGCCAATCCACTAAAAACTTAAAACATTCCATGTAGAAAGTGCAACATGGATTTGTGATTGCTGAAACATCCATACATAAGTTGTAATCATGATGATCATAATGATCATAAAACATAATAAAGTTCAGCAGTTTGCCACATTGTTTCCTAAAAAGGTTTTCACACAAGGAGACAATCACCTAATCATCATTGTTTATTTTCTCTCCGATGGGTTAATAACATTTACAAATGTCATAATCTGGCCTAGTCATGCACAGTGGTGTACTTAGCTCGTTCATCCTGCCCTGCCTTCTATATTGGCAAAACTGTCAATATGCTCAATAGGAGAATTTACCATCATCTTTACAGTATTTTGAGGAAAGACAAGAAAAGTGCCCTGGCTAGGCACGCTACGACTTGTGTAAATTTTAACAAATTTAAATTCTGTGTACTTGAACAAATTGGTACGGCCAAACTACAGAGTGACTGGAAGAACCATCTTGTATACAGAGAAATGATTTGGCAACTACATTTAGATGCTGTTAATTTCTCAGGCTTGAATGACATCATATCCACAACTAGTGAGTTGACTTTCAGAGCCTTGAAACTTCATTGAATAATGTAACATATTAGTCATCTAAAGTAATTATGTGTGATACATAGTCTACTTTGGTTATCTTTGACTGTGCATGACTGAAGCTGATTATGCCATTTGTAAATGTTGCTAACCCATCAGTGAGTAAACAAATGACGACGATTAGGTGATTGTTTTGTAAAATGGTTTTCACATGATGAGACAATGTGGCAAACTTTTGAACTTCATTATATTTTATAATCATTTCGATTCCAACTTTAGTATGGATGCTTCAACAATCGCAAACCCACACTGCATTTTTTATACAGAACATTTTAAGTTTTTAGCAGATTGGCTGTTTTGAGGGGGTGTATTCAATAACTTGGTTTTCATTTGTTAGAGCCAGGCATTTGTTGATTGGTCGAGTCCTTCCTTTGGCTTTTTTCCATTGGTTCTGTGAGAAAAACTTTTTATTGGTTCACTAAACCGCTATTCATTACCTTCATTGGTAGTGTTTGGAGGTGTGTACTTGACACTATGTGCTTTTATTTGCTGGATGGCCATATAAGGTTATTCAGTGGTACTGAAGAAGTCTCTTGTTGAAAATGTTTAACCTTGTATAACCGTTTTTTTCTGTGTGGATTTTAATCTGATCATTAAAGTATTTTCTTTGTGCTTGATGGTTTGAGTTGTAGTATCTGGCATTTCTTTTGGCAGTTTGTAGAAGCAGCAACTTAGTCCTCTGTTAAAACTTTTACCATACATTGCAGCCTGGGTTCCAGGTTCCGGACCAAGGAGGGATTTGCTTTTGGTGTTCCCCAGGAGCTGGTGTCCTCTTACAATCCAACCACCAAACTTGCTATATCTCTGGGAGTAATCACAAGAATCAGTACTGCAAAAGTGAACTACGAATAAAATAGTACATTTTTGTTGGAAACGTAACATAAATGTAGATGTCCAGGTAGACTTAGTGATGCCAAACCGCTTCCCTCCCTCCAGCCACCTTTCTTTCATCCTTTTCATACAGTTAGGGTGGACACCCTGTTTCACCTTACTCCACCCTCCCTTAGATCCTTCTTCACATACCATATGTTATCCCGCTGTCACAGGTCTAGGACAGATTACGGTAGGTCCTTTTTCTTGACCATGAGAAGGTGCTCTTAAAGTCTGGGGCAAGAAAAACCTGAAGATGGCACCGACTTTCTGCCCTTTTATACTGTTGACATGTTGACACCAGAAGGGAAGGACGTCCATTGGGGACGTAGGTGAAGGGTGAGATGTCTGGTATTTAGGTTGGCCTAGAGCACTTGCAGGCAGGACATCCCAAAAGGCAACACTGCAGCAGTGAATCCATCCAGATATCTACAGTTATGGTAAAATGCTAAACACCGCTGTAATTTTTGGCTGCTGTTTTCCAGCTGTACATCTAAATGTGGCAGTGATCTGTAGGACTTGGTACCACAGTAAGCAAATGTGTTTTATAAGATGCTCTGTTTACTAGCATGTGATAGAGGTCAGTATAATGGTGTTTGAGGGGCTTTCGTTAAGAGAAATGTCAGAATGGAAAATCCTGGCATGTTTGTACATGAAGTACACCAGTACACCCCCTACCCCAACAAACATACACTTTTGAGTTGTATTTCCAGAAGCCAGACAAAAAAAGAAAAGAAAAAAAAAAGAGATTGCACTGCTGTGTTGAAAAGGTAGGTAAGATGAAAATGGAAAGCTACAGATATTTGGCAGTCATTGCTAAGGTAGCTGTTTGTGTCACATAAGTTTCTGTGGTTTATGTGGTATATTTGTGATACTTGTATGTTTTTCAGGTTGATGCTACTGTAGTGCAGGTCACTTATTTTGCAGAATTAATGTGTAGCAATACTGGACATGCATTGTAGAAATGTATGATCAAATTGAATCACAGTAAATGCTTTTAATGCTGTTTCATGAAGTAGAAATTACTCATATTCTGTTCTGTTTCAGATTGATGCATTAAGCAAAAGAAGTAAAGAAGCAGAGGCAGCTTTTTTGAATGTGTACAAGAGATTAATTGATGTTCCAGGTGAGTGTAATGCTGCATGCTGTTTTCTGACATAGAAGTAAAATACTGTGACAGGAGTGCTTTTGTTTATAAAGCCACTTGATTGCTCTCAAGTGTCAGCGTCTTTTGCTGGACTGCAAATTGTAGTCAGAGCTGGCATTAGGTAAACTGATTCCTTAGGAGAAGTGTTCCATTCCTACCTCCACCATATATATATCACCTAGTGCCCCCCCCCCTCCATTCTGAGATACCCAGACTATTCAGATTGCGCTCTCTTTTTTTTTTCTATTTTCTTGCAGTTTCTTATTTTTCAGTTGTTTCCTGTATTCAGTCATTCAACACATTGTGACGAGGGAGGGGCAGCAGTCTGATAACTGTGGAAGAAATAACTGCATTAAGCCAGAGTTTTGGGGGTCCACAAAGCCTAAAGGCTTTGGGGGTCCTACGTGCTCCAAGGTGCATTTTAGATTTTTTTTTGTAAGCAAAGCTTTCATATAATGATGACTTGAGTATAAATTATGATAAAAAAATTGCTTGTTTTCCTTTTTACTGCATTATTTCAACACATCTAATTGTGCAAGACTCCGCTAATAACTGTGGAGGAAGTAATTGCATTAAGCAGACCATGTGGGAGCCCCTAGGCCATCAGAAGCCACAGGGGTTGCAGATGCTCTGAGGTGCATTTCACATTTTTTTAAAACACCTTTTCATCCCATGATGGCCTGAACAAAAATCATGATTAAGGAAAGAAATTTAGTCTTACTGTTCAACTTTGCTATTTCCTACATGTTTTCGAAGCACCTTCTCTGATGAAAACTAGACTGTGAAGGAAATAACTGAATTAAGAAGATGGTGTGGGGGCCTCTAGGCCCTCAGAATCCACAGGAGTTCTAGATGCTCTGAGGTACATTTTAGAGCTTTTTCCAACCTTTTGATTAGATGATTGCCTGAATAAAAGTCAAGACTAAAATAAAATTCAGTCTTAATTCTTCAAGGAAGAAATAGGTTATATCTGAGGCTTGTTGCTCAAAGTTGACAAAATAGCAGCTGACAATAACCTGAGAAGACAGATGCTTCTGATAATACATAAAACGTGTCTGGGATAGTATCTGGGTGTCTACCCCACCCCAAAAAAAGAAAAAAGTTTCTGGTCACTTTTCTCTGGTGTTACACTGGGATGAAACTTAAGGCACAGATGGTTATATTCCTGTTTCAAGATGTTCAGCATATTGATCACTTTTGGTGTAACCTGATGGGTTTTCCTGCCAAGGATAGAACAACCGGCCGGCTTCCAAAGCTTCAGGGCACCTTTCATGGGCTAAACTATCAGACAGCTTGAGCTGAGCTGACTAAAAGACAAGTTTGGGTGTGAAGCCCTTCAGAGCTTTACTGTCACCAAAGAGTATGCTCCTCTTGAGGCTTTCAGTGATTTGCAGTTGGCTTGTGCTGTTCCTTTGCTGGGCAGATTAGTTAAAAACTTCAGTTTTCTTATTTGTGTTGCTGTTTTATCACATTTGTCTCCAGGAAAGTGCTGCAGCGGTTAACGTTACCACCTCACAGCAAGAGGTTCTCCGTTTCGATCCTTGGCTGGGGTGCCTTCTGTGTGGAGTCTGCATGTCCTCACTGTGGTCACGTGGGTTTCCTGCAGGTGCTCCTGTTTTCCCACATCCCAAAGACATGCTGTAGATGGATTGGATACTCTAAAATTGACCCCAGGCGTGAGTGCGTACGTGTGTGTGCCTTCTGTGGAAGGTTGGGCAGCGGGCTGGCAACTCAACACTGTAAAATTCCACTGCCAGTCATGAGCGGGCAGGTGATCCGCTGTGGCGACCCCTAACCAGGAATAGCCGAAAGAAGTCGTCGTCTCCAGGAAAGTTAATTTAAAGCTAGGAATTTTGTGTTTTAATGGAATGTCACAAGACTGTGACATACTTTTAAACAAAGAGATTTTTTTTTGTCTGTCAGTTTAAAAGTGGTGTAAAGTAACTGAAAACATTTTTTTATGGGGAGAAATTTTGTTTATTGTACTTTTGTGAGGCTGGTGTGTGTTAGTGCTTTTTACTGTGTTTTTCTATCAAAAAAAGTAACTGTTGCAGAGGTACTGGCAGTTGCTGCTTGCCTTCCCTGAGAAAGAGGCACCATTTTCGGCTTGACAATGGAACTGACGACTGCTTCCATGGTTGGTCCTTGTTCCAGCCAAAAAAAATAAATAAATAAGCAAACAGCCATCACCACCATCGCACCCTAGCAGTTTTCTTCAGCTGTAGTTACGTGACTCTGCTGTGGCCATTTATCGTACCTTAGACCAAGTCATCTTTTACTCTGGATTCCTCTAGTGTAGCATCTACTGCTGCTGTGGACCGGGGGTGTGGTAGGGAGGGGGTTAACCATGTCCTCTGCGGCTGTAGAGTACTTTAAGTGGGTGAGGGAGAGACGCTCTTATCAGTCCTGGGAGAGGGAACAGGGAAGGTTTCCTTGTTGTTCCCATCCCTCGGAAAGCTGCTGCCATTAGTAACATGGTTGGCCCCATTTTGCCTGTCAAAAGAAGTAGAAAACCAAGCAATGTATCTACTCCTCCTTAAATTTCTTTGTATGGGAGAAGTTTACTGGGTCTGGCTTGTGGTTTAATTCAGGCTGTTAATCCTTCATGCAAAGTAACTTCTGGTAAAAGAGACGGATACCTCTTTTCCTGAAGAATCAAGATTCTGAATAATCTGATCAGGAAGATGCAGGGAAAGATACATTTTTTTCTCTGATTACTGATTCAGACTCTGGAGAGCTCAGTTTCTGATTCTCCCAGTGGGGGGGGGGGGTCTCTTTCTCTGAGACTATTGGTAGAACATACCAGGGTTTTCAGTGGGAGAACACAGAGGATGTCCTTCAAGGATGCATCTGCAGTCCTTACAAATGGGTTGTCCTGTCGTCAGGCAGCCCTTCGGTCGGCCGGATTCCAAAGTCTGGGTCTGGCCTCGGCTGGTGTCGCACTTCACCCAGACGTCATAGCTGCAGTTCTTCGGGTATAAAGGCATCAGCCGACGCCATTTTCCTCAGTCTTTCTTGCCGTGGCCAAGCAGAAGCTGTTCGCAAGTGCCGGTCGGTCAGAACCAGAGATTACTACTACCGAATACTACTTCGAAGACTTCTAAAAAGCTAAGTACCCCGTTGGGGACTCTTTCTTGCCTCAGCCGATGTCAGAAAAAGTGAATAACTGTTTAACTTGTGGGAAACAAATACCTCATAAAGATTTCCACTCCTACTGCTTACCTTGTTTAGGCCCAGACCACGACGTAGCAGCTTGTCTAGCCTGTGCTTCTTTTAACCGACGGACGCTTAGACGTCGGTCGGAATTTGCAGAGCAGTTTTTCGGCTCTGATTTTGCATATATTATGCCGTCGGATCCTCCGACTTCACAAATAACCAAAAAACGCAAGGAAAAGGACCGACACTCGCGGTCTGCGGTTTCGGCCGAAACCGCGGTTAAGCCAACCACGAGTGTCTCGGTTTCAGCTGAAACCGAGCAAGCGGTTCTTCCTCCAGCCGAAAACTTGCCTTCTACCGAGGCCTCTTCTAACCTGGTGGAATCGGCTTCTGAAATCCAACCTGCAGTTGCGGTTTCTCAGGAATTATCTGACACTATTCCCTTGGATATTTCAACCCCTGCACGTGGAGCTGCTAGGCCTCCTGCAGCCATGTCCATTAAGGCCTTTGCCAGGGCCAAAGCAGCTAAAGCTTCAAAAACTGTGCCTGTTAAGCCCCCTTCTCACAGGCCCAGCACCAGTTCCCATATGCTTTCTCTGGCAGAGGATCTCATTTCTTTAATTCGTGGATCCCAGCCTCATCCAGACAGGGCCTCTCAACCACCTCCAGAGAAGAGGCCTAGAGCAGAGCCCCCAGAGCCAGTATCCACAGATGATTCCTCTGATGAATCAGAAAATACAGACCCTCCAGAGGCTCCTTACTCCCCTTACGAAGACTTGGATGCTGAAGAATCCATCCCTTCTGCCTCTCCTCCTGAGGAATTTTCCTTTGGGGAAACCTTGCATGCTATGAGGGAACAATTTCAGTGGCAGGGCCAAGATTTCTCAGACTCCAGGAAGAGGCTTAGAACCTTTTTACATTTGCCTCAGCATAGGCCTTTAGCTATACCTCCAGTTCTTTCTGTTGTAGATGATGCATTTAATGATGCTTGCACTGCTCCTGATTCATTACCTCCGGCCCCTGCTAAGCCCGATAGGTTCTACAGGGTCCCGGACACTCATCACCATTTATACAAGGCTCCTTTTGCAGATCCCGAGACTATCTCCCAGGGGCTTAAGGCTGTAGCAACTACATCTGCTAAAAACCCCCTCCCCTCTGAAAGGGAATCCAGGTCCTTAGAGAGATGGGGTAAAAAAGTTTACACTTCTGCTACTCTGTCAGCTAGGGCTTTGAACTGCCAATTTCATATGATTCAATATCAAGAATTTATGTTAGACCAGTTAACCAAAAAACTGTCTTCTGATGAATCTTTAGATAAGAAGTATGTTCAGGAAATGATACATAACATACAGCAAGTTAGTAACCATTCTTTAAAGTGTGGCTATGATGCATTGGAGGCTTCCTTTAGATCAGCCATGACTGGCACAGTTATCAGAAGGCATGCATGGTTGAAAGAGCAGGCCTTACCGGACCATGTCAAGTCAAAACTTTTAGATGCACCTATGGACAAGGTCAATTTATTTGGTTCTCCTGCACAGCAGGTTCTGAAAAAGATGGAAGAAAAGGCGAAATCTGTACAAACAGTGAAAGATTTCTTACAGGTTCAACCTCCAAGGTTTAGCAGGAACTGGTCCTCCAAAAATTGGTCCTTTCCGGACTCCTCTAAAGCTCAGAGAGGCAGGAATAGGCGTTCAAGAGGCAGAAACCAATCCAGGGGTGCCTACAGGGGACGCCAGTGGCAGGGTAACAACCAGCGAGGCACAGACG